>NC_057763.1:45415398-45725026 GCF_010389155.1 Erigeron canadensis
AAGAAACACCTTTGTATAATATATTTGTTTTTCCACTCAATATTTTGATTTTATTTTTATTTTTTTGTAACCGTCCTTTTCCATAAAAAGCAACCAACACATTATGGCCAATTGGCCATACCACTATATATATATATGCCCCGTCGGATTACAGTTCAAAAACAATTAATAACAATCTCTACACAAATTTTAATAGTATATATAGCTTAATGAGTTCAGTTTATAGCCTTATATCTTGCATCTACGTAATACCAACTATATATAGTGGCTGTCTGGGGTTTATCTGCGGTTTCCCGGATGTTTTTGGGCAAATTTAAGTGGTTTTAGAGACAGTATATATAGTTGATTAAGAAACTTAGTTACGATAGTTTTTAGTCAAAATTAATAAGCTCAATGGGGCTCTAGCTCATAAATAAGCTCATTGGGGCTTTAAAACGGTGTGACTCGGAAACTTATATACTACATATATAAGGGATCAAGTGAGAACCACGTATGTGGTGAGAACCATCGGAAAATCATTTCTAAGGGCTTTGCCCTTAGCATTAATACGGTTCCAATCTAAAATAAATTAGCTAGGTAATCATAAGAGCATCTCCAATGGAGAGCTTAATTTTTTCCAAAGTTTTTTACTATTTATCAAGCTTTTGATTAAAAGTAAAAAGTATTTTTCCCATTGAAAGTAAAAGGCTAATGATCGACTTTATCCTCAAGTCATTACATTCTCTCTCTTTTTAGGATTTTAAGCTTTTTAAAAATTTGATCCATTGGAACAAAAGCTTCTTATGAATTAGTTATTCATAAAAAAACTTTTGAAAAAACTCTCATCGTGGATATGGCTTTTACACCCATCAAACTTTGATAAAAGCATATAATAGAATAATCAAGTATCATTATCATTATATGATATATAGTTTGTTAACGTAAAGTGAAAAGAAATAAAAACTTTATAAATAGATTATACATAATGTGTAGTTAGTATATGAAATACAAATGGTAGGAAAAAATAAGTAAGAATTGTTGGCCGCGTTATTATTGTTAATAAACTTCATTACTTATGTGTTGTTTAGTGTTGACAAATAGTCAAGACGAAAATGTTAGATTTTTAATGAATAAAAGTGAGTTTGAATGAAAGTGATTTTAAGTGTGTATGTCAGTATGTGGTTGAATCATCAACACACTTCCTCTATAGTTCTATAACTATTTTACTTTTTAGTAGTAATTGTAATTGCCGAATTATGTTTCTTCATCTTTGTGCATTTGATTGATATAGAATAACAGACAATTCGTTGAGTAAAAATGAAAAATAATGTAGCTAGAAGACTTGTTATGATGACGTTTTGGATTTAAATCTAGAATCCTTTTACTACATTTTTCTTGGGGTGTATAGCACAGTTGGTAGAGCATTGGGCAAGGCATTTTACCGCTTTAAATCTAAACTGGAGAGCATTTTAGCTCTAGAAAGAGCTAAAACCATTCCTAATAGAGAGCTTAAATTATACTGTTGATCATTATTCAGTATTCACTATATGCATGATGAGGACAAATGCTTTCGGGTTGGAGCAGGGACAAAGCAACTTTAGGGCTAAGGAGAGCCAAGGCCCATCCCAACTATACTTAATAATTATATAGATAACGTAATAAAGATTTGATCCACAATGCATTTGGCCCATCTCACCAAAACTAAAAAATCTTTTCTTTTGGCCATAATTCAATGACACAAATAACCATATTTCAATACGTATTGATTTTTGACAATCATGTGCTCGACATTGCCCCCCCCCCCCCCCCCCCCCCCCCCAATTCTCAAAAATCAAATCCCGGTTTAGTCACTTGATTGAAGACATAAGTTTTTTTAAAAATAACCAGACTTTTTATAGAATTTGGGTTGAGTATATGAAGATTCAATATTGTTAAAAAAAACTTTTGAAAAGAAAGAAAAAGTTAACAAATATTAAAAAATTAAAAAAAGTTTCATGGCATATTGATCTAAGTTATTTATTTATTATTATTTTTTTAAAACTTCAAATTTGGGCTTTTGGCAAAGCCTAAAGACTTGCAGAGTACAACCGATATGAGTCATATGATATCCTTTTTATATCCTCAAAGTGTTAATAGGCCCAAAAATCAACAACTACTTTCCAATCTAATAACGCACATTGATCCATCTCTAATTCTCTATCAACATTCGGAAATATATTAATTACAATACCACGTTTATGTTATGAAAATAACTTATGGTTGTCTTGAAAATGAAACCACGTTTGTCTTTTCTTTTTCTTCCTTTTGTGGAGAAAATAATTGGAATAGTACCCACAATTCTACACGACGACCACACATTAGCTTTAAGTAACAAACTAACATAGTAACATCTATATATCTCGTATGATTTATTGTATAATAAGACATGTGCTGTAAAAGTCCCAGTTTGTCTAAAAGAATACCCAAACCGTTATGCAAATGAAATAATAAAAAAGCTACTAAAAATCATTGGAGTTGAAAAGATTAAAGAAGTAAAGTTTAATTAATATGATTTGTTGTTTAGGCTGTTGTTAACATGTATAAAAAGTTTGTATTTTTATCATAAAATTTTAGGTTAGACTTTTGATAAAGAATATACAATTTTTTTAGGGATTTTCTAAATGTTTAGAAATCCCATTTTTTTATAGTTAATAAGCTAACTATTATTAAAAAAACATAGCTTGCCCTTTATCTTCTCTTATTATCTGCTTTTGGGGCCTATTATGGCCGTGAGTCGAACTATTGCATAACAAATGGTTGTCTGGACTCGCAGGTTAGTTTGGTTCATGAGGTGGGTGATATGTATCTTAAGAAACAAACTGGACTATTAAATCTTCTTGAAAATAAATATTTTTTGTTAATATGTTTTACATATTTAATGAAATTGTCTCCTTTTAATTCAGTCGTATATATTCCTAGGTTTGTAATATGTCGAACTTAATATTCTTGATTTTTTTTCCCTTTAAAATTACAACTTGGATAAAGGAAAGAGTGCGTACAACTTCCGGCAGAAAGTAAGATTCCGAACGGCTCAATCAAGTCAATTCCCACTCGTGACGTGTGTTGAATATATTAGGTCAAAAGTCAACCCTTCCAACTATCTATACTCCCTATATAAATAAACTACCTCCTTCCAAATTAAACACTCTACCTTTAAAATCCCTAATTTACCCTTTTAATTTACACTACCACCAAACCTTTTATTCCTAAATCTGTATCTATATTATATTAATAAACAAATTACCTTTAATTTTCAACATATTCCTAACTCACACATTAAATCTACCCAATATATTTTTAAAATATTTTACACCTATATTTTTCCAGACTATCTATCTCCTTTATTAAATAATTTAAATATTTTCACCTAATATCTCTATAATATTTTTAATAAAGTTATTTATAAAATATACATCTCTTAACCATAAAAATAACTATATTATCATTTACATTGATTACTTTTAGATTAATAATCACATCGTTACCACCACCGCCACTAACACCATTCGTTTCCGCCACCGTCGTCGCATTGCGCGGGTACCCATCTCATATTCAGTAAATTATTATTTGAAAATGATCCATAACTTGTTTACGATTTTTGATAAATCTAAATCCTAAAAATATTAGCTTTTGTATCATCAGTTATATAGCCCTGTGCACAATAAGTTTTATGATGGCATATATAATTTAGAACCAATTGGGTTGGATAAGTGGTTGGAACTCATGTCTCTGGAAACAGAGGTCATGGGTTCGATCCTCATGCCCAGCAAGGCTGGAGGTCCTTTTTTACCTATAGTAGAACCTGGAAGGAGCCTCTCTACCTTTGGTAGGGATAAAGTTGTCTACATATCAACCTCCCTTATACACCGTCGAAGACGGTATTGGACCCAAAACCCGTGGAAAACGACATTGAAAGTTACTTTACTTTACTTTTTTATATATATAATTTAGTATTTTCATAGAGAGATAAATCAAACAATAATTTTTGGCTATATAATGTGTGAGGGTTGTAAAACTCGGTCGAGAACTTAGAATTGGAATCCGAATCAATGGTTAAACGGGTCGAGTTGGCCAAAATCGGGTGCAAACTTGGTCAATGACATAGTTGCGTGTAAAACTCGGTCAAACTTACATGGATTGGTCAATAATCGGCTGGATCGGGTCAAAACTTGTATCAACTTTGGTATATTTTTTTGATTATTTTTTTTACTTTTAATAAAATCCTAAATTAATTTAAGTTTATGTTTTTAACGAATGGAATTTGAACTTTGAAGTATTATGTTAAATTTTCAAAATAATAATGTTTTAAGTTTGAAATTTATTAAATATAACTTCAAAAATTATAAATTTTCTATATAAAAACTCGATCCGGGTTCTCCTCGATTACGATCCGAGTTTTTAAAAACTTATAACTTCCCTCTCGCCGATTCACAATGATATATGTTTTATATGATTATATATTGTGTAGTATAATATATATTGTGCAGTATAATATATACATTTAAATATATTATACCATGTAACTATAACACTGTCTTTTTACTACTTTGTAACTTATATTGAACAATTAACCTTAAGAAAAAATAGTGTGAGTACCCAATTTATTATAAAAATAAATCAATTTAACCAATTTTTTTCAGACTTCCACAAAATACCCTACAAAATCGCAATAAAAAATGAAAATCACAATGAGATTTTGAAAATCTTTATGAGATTTAGAAAATCGCATAGAGATTTTATAAAATCTCATAAAGATTTTAAAAATCTAATAGAGATGTTGTAAAATCGCTATGAGATTTTGTCTTTTTCTAATTTTGATTTTTTTAAAAAAATTTGACTTCCACATTACGTTTTTTGACTTTTTTAGACTTGGACTTTTTTTTAGATTCAAAAAACACAATGCGCGCAAAAATCAAAATCTAAATAAAAAGTCAAAATTAAAAAAAAGTCAAAATAAAAAACAAGTCAAAATATCATAGAGATTTTCAAAATCTCTATGAGATTTTCAAAATCTTTATGCGATTTTTCAAATTCTCTATGCGATTTTAAAAATCTCATTGCGATTTTCACATTTTCTTGCGATTTTGTTGGGTAATTTGTGAAAATCCAAAAAAAGTTGGCTAATTTGGTATTTTTTTTAAAAAAATTGAGTACTCATGTTATTAACTCTAACCTTAACTTATACTCCATTTTTACCTGTTTAGCATTTGAATTCAAATAAGTTTCTTTAATTAACCGTTAATGATCTGAATGACCTATTTTAACCACTTTTCATGTTGCTCCCATTTATGTTATTAGCTCAACCTCAAACACAAACTCCAAATACAAAAGACAATTGATAGCTCATAACATTTTTACTCCATATTATTATTTGTTCGACTTGTGTAGACTAATACTGAATTTGTTTTTCTATGAAGAATAACAGGTTATATGGGATTAGAGGATGCTTTGAACATTCTAACTAATATATAACTTTTAATTCCTAGGAGCTTAATAACATATCTTTATTATAGGATTAAGTATAATAGGTTAGGAAATTGGTTAGATGTTGACGTGACACTATCCAACATCTGAGCGTCACATAATAAGTGATGCATACATCGGCATTTAGCTTGTTATTTACATAATTCTTTCATTTTTGTAAATTAATTACATACAATGAACCGGATGAAAGTTTTTTCACACAATAGAAAAAATGTGCAAGTTACATACATCTCCAAAATACTTAATTCTTTTTTAATCGCGTCAAACATTAATTGTCCTCGTGATATCAGATCATAACTTATTGAATTTTCTAAAAGTTATATGTTAAAAAAAATACATGCACTAATCCAAGCACTACACTTTGTTTCACTAGTTTTTAAGTGAGATATGTTATTGAACAATAAATTGTTTTTAAATAGTATAGCCAAACAGGGTCTTCAAGTGTAACAAGTTTTAATCAACTAGATTTGATAGGATTGTTTTATAAACCAGACCCATCTAACGGCGGATTACTTAATTCAAGTGTCGAGAGTATCATGGGAACCACAGCTATACACCCTGTAAAAGACAATATATACAAACACTAAAGGACATATTTGTCAATTTACACAACATACTAGCCCCCATAAAAAGGTCCTTTATCCATAAAGAGGACACACCAAATATATAATATTATAAAGGGAAAATGATCCGTACTGCAGACTTTACCTAAGTTTAGGTACTGTCACATTAAAAAAAGTTACATATTAAACCTTTAAATTTAATAAACATACATAACCCGCTGAATTTTACATAAACTCTTTCTGAATTTTACATAATCACCCTTGCTTTACCTAAGATACATACTGCATGCTTTACCTAACCTTTCCACAAACATTAAATATTAAAGATGCTAAATATGTAATCATGATTACCGGCTTTAATGAAAATGAATTGTATTCGAAACAACGGAATAAAGACGGTTCTTAAGTAGATTGCTTATGACACTTGGGAACCAAAACCTTTTCTGTTTAATTTGATAATTCATGACACCGACCTCAACTAGTTACATTATTTACCATGTATCATATGTGAATTTTTATAAAGTAGTAGTATGTGTATCTACGTTATAATCTTATATCCGTTTTATCATATTTTATTTTATTTTTATATTTGTTTTAGAAGAATCATTTATTAATACGAGTATTATTTACTTTTCTTAGAAAATCGATACCAAACACCAACTAAAATGAAGTATAGTAGAATGAATATGGGAAAGAAATACAGTAGAATGGGATGGGATGGGATTGGATTTGGATGGGGGGGGGGGCATAAGAGTAAAAAGAGGGGAAAATGATATATGTATGACCCGTCAACAACATTGATATTCATAGAGGAACCAAAATATAGCTTGTAGAGTTGGCAATGTCCTCTCAGTTTGTCTTTGGTTCATTCATTCATTTTGGTCTTGTTATTTTCAACACCTTCATTTCACTCTATCTCATTTCCATTTTTTCATTCAACAATAAAATTAAAAATAATATACATTCATATATATTCAACAACAAGTAGCAGCAGTTAACCTGCTCCGATCCACTCACCTACTCTCTCTCTCTCTCTGGATATTTTTATTTTTCTCACATACACGCACCTTCTCAATTTTATTTCTCCCTCTCTCTCTCATTGCATTTAATTTTATTTTTGTATAAAAGTCTCATCACTACTACTGGTCACTCTCTCAGCCATTTCAGTTTCTAGAGAGAATTAAAAAATAAACTCTCTCTCTCTCTCTCTCTATATATATATATATTATATATCCTCCTATCTGTATCTATATTTACTCTCATTCTCACTGAAATACATACATCATAAATTAATATAAAGTAAAAGATGCCGTTGGTAAGAGTGGAAGTGAGAAATGAGTACGGTTTAGGAATGCCGGAGCTCTACACAGAAACCAATAGAGAAGATCCAAAGGCGCTTCTCGACGGTGTCGCCGTCGCTGGCCTCGTCGGTCTCCTCCGTCAATTAGGCGATCTCGCCGAGTATGTCCTTAACTCCTTCATTCATTCATTCTTATTTATCTATCCTATGCTTTTTTATTTATTTATATTATTTTATGTATGGATGTATTTATGTATGATTGATATATTGGAATTAGAATTAGGTTTGGATAGAATGAAGATTTATGGATATCATTTTCATTCACACCTTTATACATTTCTTTGAATTTATTGATTTCCCCAACCAAAAAAAAAGTGTTGTTGACATAAAACTGGCAATGAATAAAAATGTGTCCTTTTTTTTTACATTTAATTTGGTAGTGGTTGGGGTGTATGTACTTTCCTTTTCAAAGAATTTCAAGTGTTTTGTACTTACTGTGTGTTTTCTGTTCTGTGTTTTTTGTTCATCAATTTTTCCCCCCAAAGTAATATAGCTAGTGTTAGAGCAATGCCAATGATTCCAATTTTCTATAGTGGTTCCATCATTTTTATATTTCAGACCTCTCTTCGTATATATATATATCCGGTCTCCTAAGATGATTAGACAGTTAACGACTTCATGCTTCTTACTGAATCAACTATAATGATATTACTTAAAGGGAGATGATAAATGTAACGAACCATAGATTTCAATTAATTTACCATACTCTATAATTGTTAAAGCAAACCGTACAAGTGGGTGATGCTTGAATGTGGTAAATTTATCAAGATACATGAAACACGTAAACGGATGAGATTTTCCCTTTTACGCTATTTGTGGCTAAGACTCTAAGAGTACTTTAATATATCTCTCAGCTGATGCTAGCTCCTCTTGTAAATTTTTTGTTTTCTTTTGGATATTAGGGATTTACAGAAGAGTTTGGGTGAGGAAACAGGTCTGAATAAAATTTGGATTGGGGGAGAGAGGGGGCTCTTATATATTAATTCTTAATTTGCATCTCATCCAAATCAATGGTCCTTAATTTACTTCACACGGATCACTAATTTATCTTCGCATTTTGTTCCTTCCTAAGTTTTCTTATACCGTAAATCAACATCTATATGCTCTTTTTGTTCTTTTAGCAATTTTCTTATATTATTTCTTGTGCTGTTTCTTGAAACAAATATGACATTAGATAGTGCAACCAACAAAAAACTCTATATTGGAAGAAGATGTTGTAATAACCTAGTCTTGTGTACACTACTTATATATAGGGTCAGTATTTTTTAGTTTTCAGTGAGCACAAGAGTCAATTGAGATGCAAATGATCACCTGACTGAATTGTTTTACTGTACGATAACCACGAGGCCGACATTTTTTACATACCACTTACTTGTTAGTTTTCTAATGCTCCTTTTTGCAATCAGTTTTAGGAGTATTGTTTTGATTAATACCATTTTTTTTTTTTGAATAACTTTAACGATAACGTTTTTAATCCTTTAGGACATATCATAGTGATACTTGCGATGCCACCCACACACTTGAACCAAGTACATCATCATGATGCAAATCGGATGAACTGCAATAAAATTTTACATCTAAGATACTTGTGCTATACTGCTATGAACGAGAGCTGTTATCAAGAACATGTATTTTTTGTAATTTGTATTATTTGACTATGGTACTTTTTCAACTTACCAATTGGGACTGAGGTAAAACTTTTAAATGTATAGATTTGCAGCAGAAATTTTTCATGGATTACAAGAACAAGTGCTAATTACATCTTCTAGAAGCCATAAATTGGTAGAACGAGTCCACAACATTGAAGCTGCACTCCCTCCTTTAGAGAAGGCGATTTTGGCACAAAGAAGTCACCTGCATTTTGCTTACACAGCTGGTAACTGTTGCATACCTTTTATATTATCACTAGTTATGGTTATAATGTGTTTGCTATAAAAACAACCTCAGGGAATTTTCTAGTAACTCTATGCTTTTACTGTTGAACCACTATCTTACGTGTGTATCAACTCACGTATTGCAGGTTCTCACTGGCATAATCGACTCAGAACCGAACAAAACCATTTTATATACAGTGACTTACCACGATGCATTATGGATTCGTATGAAGAATGTCGGGATCCGCCACGTCTACATAAGCTAGACAAGTATGGGTATTATTATCTACCTGTTTATCATTCAATTGCTATTGCTAGGTGTCCTGACCTTCATGGTTGACTTACAGATTTGACATCGGGGGCCCAGGAGCCTGCTTCAGAAAATATTCTGATCCAACTTATTTTAAAAGAACTTCAGCTGGGCCTTATGAAGCTCATCTTCAAAGTGTCCCGAGAGAAAAGAAGGCCCGTAGAAATAAGGTATTTTTCACAACCCACATGGGCTTCTGTACTATCATTTCTGGATTAAGTTATTTAGAGTTTTCCACGAATAATTTATGCAGAAAAAGAGATCTTCATCAAGGTATCGAGATGTGACACGTGGTGCTCCAGCATTTCTGAATGCTGAAAAAACAGATTTTGGCTCTTCACACTTTGAAGAGAAAGCTTCCCCTTCTCAAGATGTTTCCACATTCCATGTTCCTCAAGAATCTGGAATTGAACGTGAAACCGATCATCTGACTTCATTAGACTCAAGAAATGGGTCAGGTTACATAGAGTGTATATTCCGTCCAAGCTATTCAACACAATCAGAGGACTACAATGTTAAGGAACCTTCTTCTGACTCAAATGCACAGCATAATTCTTCTCTTGATTTGGATGAAAATATCCAAAATAGTTATTTAGCAGAACATAGCATGTCAAAGCCACCTTGCATTACCTGGGACGAAAAGCTAGAAATCATAGATTCTACAGGCCGCCCTGCTGACACTACAGAGATACCTTGTGTAGCCGAGAAGATAGATCCTGAGGAGAAAGAAGATACAAGTTCCAGAGTTGTCGAGCGTGTAGATTTTGACTTTCATGATGAACAACCACCACCTCTTCCTACACCAGTCATTGTTGGGGGCCAGCATGATGAGATTGAAAGTGAAACAGATTATTACATGGATGCACTCAATACTATCGAATCAGAGTCTGAAACTGATCCGGATTGTCACACAAAGAGAGAATTGAAACAAGAGAACAATGTGAACAACGATCTGGAAGGGATTAATAAAGAAGATCATCTAGATGACACTTCAACAAATTTTGAGTTTCATGTTCCCGAGCGTGTCGAGCATGCAACTTCACCTCAGGTGACTGACTTATCTTCAATTTCGTTAAATACCCCTGACAAATTCAGTTCTATTGAGCCAGAAACTTCACCTCAGGTGATTGAAACACTTTCAATCTCCTTAAATACCCCTGACCAACTCAGATCAATTGAGCAGGAAACCTCAACAAAGGTGGCTGACATACCTTCAACTTTCTCAAATACCCCTGAAGAATCTAGATCTGAAGATGCTGAAAGACATGTGACAAATGTGTGTAGCTCTAGAGAACCGGATTCACAGCCTCTTCTGAGGGAACAGACTTTAATCTCTCATGAGTCTCCCAAAACATCTTGGTCGACTTCTGGTGGTCAAGCTACAGTCAGTAATCCAGTCATGTTCTGGACAAATGGTGGCTTATTGGGACTAGAACCTTCCAAACCTCCAGATTTTGGTTTACCAACTGCAGTAGGCATGGTAAAAACTAAATCTGAAAACTCTATAAGTAATGGGGGACATGTTACAAGAGAAGATGTGGTGTTCAACAGTTCCAAATCTGAATATTCTGGCAATCCTTCCAATACAACGACATCTGGAATCGACGAGTCAGCTCTTGAAAATGATCCTATTAATTCGTCTCGGATATTTGAATTTAGCAATAGATTACTAGTCAATGGTTTCAGAAAACAAATATCACTTGTCGGGAATGAAAGGCTTGCCAACTCTGTAAAAAGTGATATTCCTGAGAATGCGAACATGCAAAAAGAATCTAAAACTGTTACTGGGATACCTTTTAAAGAACAATTTGGAATTGGAAATGGAACACCGCTCATCGCCCCTTCCTCTCCCCCTCTTGAACATATGAGAATATCTTTCCAGCCTATTGATGGGTTTGAACCTTATAAACTTAAATTGATGTTTCCTGATGGGAACGATCACAACGAAAGCAGCAGACACATGTTTCCTTCATTCCAGTTGATTCCAGAACCTGTTACCTCATTACATGAGTCTGCTTCAGACTCTGATGATGATACATTCTGTAGATCTTCTCCATATGCGTCAGATGACATGCATAGTAATCCTTCCGAATCAAATTCTGAGCAGTGGGATTCCAGTGATTCTCCCAGAATCAAGGATCATGAATTAGATGATGCTTTTGGCAGGATCTCATCTGCAGAATCTGTTTCAAGCTCTTTTGTGAATGGAATTAGATTCCAGCAAGAATTTCCTGATCATGGAAATTACGATGGCATGCAACCATCACATCATGGTATTTTATTCGATATTCCAAACTTTGATTCTATGAATGGTTCTCACAAACAAATAACTGACGACTTTAAGGAGCCCACACCACCTCATCCCCCTCTACCCCCAATGGAATGGCGGGGTATTAAGCCACATCCATCTGCAACTATGGAGAAAGAAGATGCTCTCTCAGAGGCCTTGACTTATGCGTTGAATCTGACTCCTCCAGAGCCTACAGTTCCTCAGCAACCTAAGCCGGCTCCAACAAAGCAGGATCCTTTTGTTGACAAAAACGATTTTATGGTTAATCGCAAGGTAAACTTGCTATCTTGTATGTCTTTATGTAATAGGTTACACGTAAATTCAGTCGGCCTGTATGATCAGAGTAGGAGTGACAAGATGGGTGGGTTGGGTAATGGGTTAACTTTGTTGTTACGTAAACAGACTTGTTGATTTCATTAATGTGTAAACAAAGTATATATCATTAGAATGTTGATATATATATTTTTTTGAATAATGTGATTTAAGAGACGAGCATTTAAATACATCCAGGCTCCTATTTGACCTTTTTTTTTTTTTTTTATCTTTAATCAAGTTTTTCAGGTCTCTCATTTGACCCATTAAAGATTAAAATATAACCCGAATAAAGCCATTCTATATTTAATGGGTTGAAATTGTCACCTCTAGATCAGAGTGTTTCCAAAACAAGTGGGTGATAGACACTTTATATATTTGCAGCAGCCAAACTGGCAGAATTTGCATGTTCAGAATGGATCAAATCATACCTTCAATGGGAAAGTAGGCGAACAAAAGGAAGACTTTCTACAGCAGATTAGAACAAAAGTGAGTAGTTATTTGCTCTTTCTTTAAACTTTACAACCAAATGTTTGACCCATTTCGATATTGATTTTTGTATCAAACTAGATTTAGCATTTCATCTCTTAGAAAAAAAATTAAACTTATTTTATATGGTTATCTTTATCTTCATAACAAGTTGGGACTAATCACTGATCTAAAACTATTTAAAGATTTAAGTTTGGTCTAGGCATGCATTAATTACTAAATGGGTGGATAATTGTTGACAATATGTTGGATTGAACTAGAATCAGCAATTATCTTTGTAGTCCAGTTACTTATACGACCAGAATAAGATCGTTAGGTCTAGTTATATTCCCAAAGGCATAAACTAATATAAAGAAAAATCACTATTTGAATTGAGGTTATTGGTTTTAATACTAAAGCTGTAAAATATGGAGGGTTAGGCGTATAATTCATTAATTCGTTGTGTTTTGTAGAATTCAGCTTCTTGAGACTTCACTATATAACAATGTTGTTGTTTGACATATTAGATATTTACATATTATATATTCCGTATTAAATTGAGTAGCTTGTTAATTTATATTTGTATTGCATGCAGTCGCTCAATCTAAGACGTACTTCCACGGCCCGGGCAACTACGACACCAACTGGCCCGAACAGCGTTAAAGTCACTGCAATTCTCGAGAAGGCAAGCGCAATCCGTCAGGTGTCCTTCCTCCGCTCTCATATTTAGGATAAAAAACCATAGCCACCTATGTATTACCCAGTCGATTTGGTTATGTATTACTTATGGCCGGTCAAATCGGAAAAATTAGAATGGGTCAAACAGATTAAAAGTCTGTTAAAAGTGATTTCTTAATGCATACAGCAATACAACCTACTAAATTGCTTTTTAAAGGCATTATATATTAGTTTTGTAATTATTTATTTTTCCATAATGATCTATAAAATTTATTTATAAAAAAATTGATGGTAAGTTTTCAGGTCAACCTGAACAGACCTGTAACAGAAGTCTGAAAAGTGTTTTCTTAAATCATACAACATACTGAATTGCCTTTTTTTTGTATATTAGTGTTGCAGTTATTTGATACATCAAATATACTCGATAAAGTTTATTTATAAAAACATTGATAGAAAGTTTTCATGTCAACCTAGACTGACCAGTAACAGAAGTTACTCTGTTACCCAACCCATCTGCCCATTTTGCCACTTTATGATAAAGCAAAAACATAATGCTTATGGTATAAATGTTTGTTGTATCCATAGTCAATGATAGATTTTTACCATATCTTGCGAGTTCTTTGTAAGCACATCAAATAAACATGAACTCCATTTATCATATCGAAAACTGATAAAACGACAAAATTGTTACTCAGTCCGTGGTTAATATTCCACTTTGATTTTGTTTATTCCATTCAACTAATAAATATTTATTTTTATAAATTTGTTAGGTTGTGGGAAGTGATGATGGAGAAGATGATACCTGGAGTGACACTTGAGTTTCACTCCAACTTTAGATGATCTTTGCAGTTCTACAGTTATCTATATGTTCATACCCCAGTCCTTTCCTTCTTGTAATTACTAGTTTATAATTCTGTTTTTTAATTTCTATTTTTTTGTTCATGAAATCGTCACATTGATAGCCATAAAACTGATTAATGTTGTATCATATTTGAACCGTAGAAGCAGTTTAATTTTAAGATAAACTATTCTCTTGCCATCTCATGCATAAGTTTGATTCATTTGTAACGTCAAAGCAAGCATCGTCGTGACTTGTTTAAAATTACTCATGTTAATTAATTAGGATTTAGATGTGGTTACAACGTCACAGTACTATGATTTGGGATCAGATATGGATATTCAACCCATCTACCGATGATTGGGTCAATGGTTTTAACAGATTAAATGGGTGACAATAAAAAAAAAACATAAATGGAGATTCTCCCAAGTTGAAAGCAATTTGAAGGGTCAAGTTAGAATAATTATGACTGTTGGATTATAATCAAGATTTAAAGATGATCATTGAATCTTGACCATTGATTTTAAGCCAATAGTTAAAATTTTTCTAACTTGACTCAAAGGTTGAAGTTACTTGATCTTTGTTAATGAAATGGATCGGACCGGGTTTTGTCCGGCTTTATCGGATTTTGTATTGGACTGAGCCGGACCCGAATCGTGGCATTTTCTAGGACCGAGGACCGGTCCATATGGGTTTGGGTCTGGCCGGGTTGAGTTTCTGGGTTTCCGGGCTTAAAGCTCATGGCTTGAGTTCCCCTATGTATATTTAATTTTTTATACGTGTTTATATATTTGCCTATCTTATATTAATTATTAAACTTTTTATCACTCAGGTACAAGATACATCTTACCCGATTACGTTCTCAAGACACCAAGCAACATGGCTTATAAAGTTCTTGGTGCTACCGATTCGTAAGGGCCTGAGATGAATTACACAATGGTGATCGATCAATATGGTAGCTTGTTTGGGAATCTATGAAACTATGTTTTGTGAGTACATTGAAAACCTTGTGTATGTTGCAATGTTGTGGATGATACAGAAATGTGACATATATTGCCTGATGATCATATGCAGTTTAGAGTCAACACTTTGCTATGCTTAATGGTTTAATAAAAGTAGTCTATGCGATGATGTGTCATTAATAAAACACAAAAAAATGTTTACTTTTCGATCATAAGCCAAATGATTGACTTTTTGTTTTATATATATAAGCTATCAAATGCATCTGGTGGTGTTTTTTGGCTTAAATTTAGTAATACGGCGACAAGTTGATTTTATTTGTATTACAAATTGAGAGGTTCTTGTTTCACATCCAAAAACTGCCAGTCAAGAACAGACTGTCTAGTAAATGGAATAGACTGTCTAGTCAAAAACAGGAGGCCATTTTTCATTTGACATTCAACTTGCAACTACACTATGGTCATTTCTTAAAATTGCCAGCTCAAAATCTTTAGTTTCAGGTCTACTAAAAACACGAGCCAGCATTTTGAACGATCCGTTTTGTCTAAATTGCCCGTTCGTTACAAGTCTCCCTTGAAGCAATTTGATATAAGTGTAAAGGATGACATGGGTATATTCTTTTATCTAATCATGAATTATGTATGTGCTTATGTAACTATTAGGTGTTTGTTTACATGAAGCTCAACATTATCTAATTTATAGACTTATACTATTAGTATCTATAAAATTACATGGTTTTAATAATAATCTGATCTTTGCATACAAAGAATTTAGAGGACCTCTTATAAAGATTGTAAAGTACTCGTTGAGCGATTGGAGAAACGTATTGAAGATTGGAAAACTAAGTTTTTATCTTTCGCGGGTAGATTGCAACTAATTAATTCGGTTCTATCCTCTTTGCATGTTTATTGGGCCTCGGTTTTCATTCTTCCAACCCGAATTGTTAACGATTTGGAGCAAAAAATGAGGCTGTTTTTATGGGGGCACGGTTCAAAGGGTAAAGTTAAATCTAAGGTAGCTTGGAACTCAGTGTGTCTTCCTAAATATGAAGGAGGGTTGGGAATTCGCAGAATTGGGGATGTGAATAAGTCATTAATGGTTGTTCATATATGGAGTATTCTTACCAAAAGGCGATCGTTATGGGTGGATTGGATCTATGATTATAAACTTAAAGGTCGTAGTTTTTGGGATACTGCACATAATGGAAGCATGAGCTGGGGGTGGAGGAAGTTGTTGAAAATTCGTGATAGTATTCGCCCCTATATATGGAGCATCATCGGTAATGGGAGGGACACTCGAGTATGGAGCGACATATGGTGCCAACAAAGTCCCCTTAATCGACTCATTTCTCCAAGAAACATTGCTCGTGCTGGTTTTAACTTGAACTCAAAGGTTGCTGATCTTGTTCAGGATGGAGAGTGGTTATGGCCTCAAGCATGGAATGATCTTTATCCGGTTCTTTTAAACATTCAGGTTCCTCATATTCTTCCTGATAAACCTGATTTGCTTACTTGGCATATTTCTGAAGGTAAGAACCCTCGATTTTCAGCAAGTGTCGTATGGGATACAATTCGCTTAAGACAAGATGAGGTATCGTGGGTAAACATTGTTTGGTTTCATAATTGCATTCCCAGACATGCGTTTCATTTGTGGTTAGTTATTAGGAATAAATTAAAAACTCAAGATAGGATGAAACATTGGGAAGTTGGGAGCTTGTATAATTTCAACTTAATGTGTCGCCCATTGTGCCAAACTGGTGTGGACTCTCGAGATCACCTTTTTTTTCCAGTGTTCCTTTTCCATGGAGGTTTGGAATTTAATCAGACCTTTGGCGCATATGCAACAAATTGATGGAAAATGGATTTTGATTGTAAGTCATCTTTTCTCATTGTCAAAGAGGAAATCTGCATCGAGCATCATAAGTAGATTGGTGGTGGCAGCAGCGATATACTTCATTTGGCAAGAAAGAAATGCAAGATTGTTTTCGAAAGAGACTCGAAGTGCTAACCAGATTCGAGACCTGATCGTGGCTACCACTAGATTGAAGATTCTAACTATCAAATTCAAAGAAAAGTCCAGCAATATGCTTGTTTTGAAGACGTGGAAGATGCACCAATGCGCACCTTATGATGGAAGAGATTTATGATGGAAGAGATGAACATGGCTAATGTATAGCTGGTAAGATTGCATTGTATATCTATGTTTCTTTTGATTATGTAGTGCAAGTACATGGTTTTTCTTGCTACTAGTCTTAGCTAGTTGTCTACATGTATATGGCATGTCATATACATGAGTTAATGTGTTATTCACTCACATTACCTGTATGAAGCACCAATTTGTTGTTATAATAGAATCATCGGGGTAACCTTTTACCCAACAAAAGAATTTAGAGGACCTTATCATAAACAAATGTACTTTGGTGACATTCCACCTGTTTCCTCTTTCTGCCAACATTTCTGTTATCGGAGATAAAATATAACCAAATCGAATAAGTGACTGGGTGAAAAATACCACCTAAATACTTCATGTGTCCCCTGTTGCAATCCCATGTTTTTATATGTAGCAAATTTTTTTCTATTGGTCCCCATAACCAAAGTTGGATGTGTCGTTTGCAGAACCAGGAAATTTTTAGGACTCTTCCAGTGGATGACAGGCAAGATCGTTTGTTTCTTTTGACGTTTTAAGAAAGAGTACTCAAACATTTTGTGCCTTAACTATTTTAGTATTTTTTTGACAGTGGTGAAGAAAACCAACTCAACATGTATGCAGGGGACATATATGTCGTACGTTACAAGCCAATTAAACCACTAGTTGAAAGCGGCCTACTTGATCTGGTTTGATCTTATGTGTATACGATAACTGTGTTTGGGTCGTTGGGGATTATGAATCAGAATGCATCCCGGCAACTGTTTTTATTATTAACCTCAAATGTTGTTTTAATTTGTGTATAACCTAATGAAACATACTTAAGCATTTTCTAGTTGATGATGATAGTAACTAAGTTTTGAAGTTTTTAAAGTTTGGATAAACTGCACCTATCCAAGCTTTGTTCAGGTCTGGATATTTATCAGCTATCAAGTAGGTAAAGCATCTAAACTGCATAGGGTACCGCAAAGAGTCACCTAAATTTCCAAATGGGGTAAGCAAAGTATAATACAAGTACAATGGCCGGTGAAGGAGTTCATTTGCTTTACTTGCTTAATTATTATATGGCTAGGCATCCAAAGGTATGTTTGGTTGAAAGAATGATTTTGAAATTAATGGATACTGTCTAGAGTTGAAATAACATTTTGGTGAAACAAATGCTAGCTCACCAAGACGGTAAATGGCATATATGCTTCTGGTTTGTAGTATTTTTAAAGGTTTCAATCCAAGTTTGAGGTGCAGAATCTATTGTTTTCTATAATCTAACTGTGTACCAGCAATAAGTAAATGACAAGTTTAATTCATTACTTGTTTATCAAGTTTAGGGTCTTTCAAAACTAACTGCAAGATTCAAACCATTGTTTGAAGTTAGTTTCTTCAAGCCAGGCATGTTATTATCATGTCAGTGATCCCAAATCAGTCTTTAAACGTGTCATCCAAATGAGTCGAAACATATCTTGACCACCAGAAAGGATGACTTTGGCATGACTTATCATGCAAATGAGTCATAAATAACTTTAACCGTTCCATTATGATTTATGAGTGAATTCTAAGTAAATAAGGGGCATCTATATGTATCTATATTCCAAAAAATTGAGGATCTGTGGGAGCAGTTTTTGTCACCCAAATTGTGTAGAAATTCCTTTCATTTGTCATTTAGAATGAGTACTCATATGTCTGAGTTGAATGTATCCTTTTGCATTTATTGTTTTTTCCTTGCCACCAATTTTTTTTTTCATTCTTATATCGATGTTTCTTTGCTTAGTTCAAGATCTGAACTGTTGATTTTTACAGGTATTGGATTTGGCTGGATTTTTTCTTTCTGTAGCTGTACTTGCTGTATTTGGTTATGAAAGTAGTCCCACTAATAGAACGTCACTTTCCTTTGATATTGAGTGCAGGAGTTGGTAGATATTCATACTTTCCGACACATCTTGACTCTGACTCAAGTCAAGATGCACTGAGCCATTGAGCCAAGATCTTTAAGCCCCACCCAGGTCTCTTACTGAGTTTGAGAATTTTGGGATTTACAAGACACCACCTGAGCCAATTGGGAAAATAAATCCACAATTTTGTCTTTTTACTTGGTCCGGCTAACTTTGTAGTCTTTGTAACATTATTTGAATTGATCCTTCAAAATTAAAAAAATCATCTTTTTTTGTTTTGTACATCCATCTTAGATGTATATTATCAAAATGATGCATCCAACAAAAAACGTGATTTTTTTCGATTTTGACGGATCCATGTGTGTTGTTAAACACTTAAATAATGATAATTAATTATGTACTATGTCAGTTTTATAGACTTTTAATGAATCAAATTGTAGTTTTTAAGTGTTCTCATTTTAAGTTGGTTCTCATTTGATTGCCACCTATATATATATAGAGGGACAATCAAATAAGAACACTTTTAGAATAAGAACGGTGAGAACACTTAAAAAACATCATTTTGATTCATTAAAAGTCCATAAAACTAACATAGTGCATAACTAATTATCATTATTTAAGTGTATAACAACACATTAATCCGTCAAAATCAAGAAAATCATGTTTTTTTTGTGCATCCATCTTGGATGCATATTCATCAAAATGATGCATCCACCAAAAAACGTGATTTTTTCGATTTTGACGGATCAATGTGTTGTTAACACTTAAATAATGATAATTAGTTATGCACTATGTTAGTTTTATGGACTTTTAATGCATCAAAATGATGTTTTTTAAGTGTTCTCACCGTTCTTATTTTAAGATTGTTCTCACCGGAGTGTTATCATATATATATATATATATATAACACAAGTATACAACACACACCTTCATCCATACTTCAAATCATGGCAAACGACAGGCCAAATATGACCATTATAGATGCAAAAATGACGATGCAAAATCACATGGTTGAAGATGTGAGACACAGATATGAGATAAACACTGTGTTCAGAGCGTAAGTGACAACAAGGCGACTACATAGCCAAAATCGAACGACATCAAGCTATAAGCCTGATTCCTAACGTCGTTAAGATGACTGTTATTTAATTTTGACAGAAAATCGATTGGTTGGATCAAATCATTGTCCAGCTTATAGCTGCCTCTTCCACATTAACAGCCACGTTAGACCACGTCCATCTTTTTGGTCTTTGTAGTTATACTTTGACGATCTTTCATTGTTTTTAGTCCAAACCAAAAAGTTAAATAACATATTCTGTAGGAGTTGACATGTAATTAAAAAACCAACAAAGGTTATGGTAAATATTTTCTTAATTTGGGGGCCCGTTATTTCTTTTTGCCTTGGGCCTAAACTTTTTTTAGCATTCTCGGAGACGGCCTGAGAGATGGGTCTTATACGGCCCGTCTGGATCAGAAAATCTTGAATCCAGACGATTTTTGTTCTCGTTTGCCAGACGAAATCATTAGCGAAATTTTAAGTAAAGTAATAGATTTGAAAAGCCGGTGCTTTTGCAAACTGGTTTCGAAACGTTTCAATAGGATTGTAGATAATATTGTGGACACTGTTTCTTTTTCCTTTTTTCCGGAAATCTAAGAAAAAGCAGAAGAAGAAGCGGCAGTTGTTGATCAGGTCCTCGATATTGACACCGGTAAAGTTCCTCCTCTGTAATATTAATGACAATAAGGTTGAAGATGATGATGATGATGATATGATTAATCCTTCTAAGGATGAAGTTATGATACATCCTTTTGAACTCAAGTCCTTTAACTCTGCATATAAGTCTATGCTGAGTTTTAGTAAACTCCGGAATTTATGCATCCAGTTTCCTGATTGCGTTAAAGGTAATGATGATAACCGTAGTTGTTTGTTCAAGTGGAAGGTTAATCACACAAAGATTTGTATTTCTGTCCCCGAGTTCAATTTACGATAATAATGGTGTTTTGTTGTATGGAAGACGAGCTAATCATCGGTTACCATGTTTAGCAGATATGTGTTTATGTGATGTGATATTTAGGATGTGCGTATTATTAGAGTGCGTTATTGATTTTCCGTTGTTGGAAAAGGTTAGCATTACCACATCCTGATAAAAGGGGGACAATTTCTCTTGGCCGTGAAAAGCTTACTGAGATTAGGAAGTGTCATTTGCCGGATCTTAAATGTCCACCCGTTCCTCATGGGATGACTCGGAGTCACTATCCTTTGTTAGAATTGCCGGTTTCAGGTTACGTAATGAAGGGGGTAGCTCTAATATTGATAACGGATGATGAGGATGATGTCGTCATGGATAGGTTTATAAACAATAATGATGATGATGATGATTTGGAAGATAAATTGGAGGCTGCATATAGTGAAGCAATGATGCAGGCTTTTAAGGAGCATATGGGATTGCTTTATGAATCAGATGGGTGATGTATCCTCCATTTGATGTTTAGTTATGTTTCTTTCTTTGTATTTTTGACTGGTTTTTTCCTCGTTATTGTTGGACATGGTGAACTTTTTATCTAACATCTTGCTAGTATCATAATAAAACTTGTTTGTGTATCAAATTAGTTATATATATATATTTTTTTATGAGAAGAGGTGAACTTTTATTTCCTATCTACCTCTAACCCTGAATGATATTAATCAACTCTTCTTGATATGGGTACATACTGTTAAACTCAAAGGGAGAAATTTCTGGGAAATGGATTATGAATATAATGACAGTTGGTTGTGGAGAGCTTTATTGGAGTTAAGAGAGAAAGCTAGATCCCATATTAGACATAAAGTGGGAAATGGTAACAACATCTCTGTTTGGTATGATTAGTGGATCAACAGTGGCCCTTTATGTAATATAATCAGTAGGAGAAGAATCTATGAAGCAGGGCTTGATACTTATATGAATGTGGCTAATATGTTTAATAATGATGGGTGGAAATGGCCAGCTGAGTGGATTGATCAGTACCCGTTTTTAACATAAATTTATATTCAAGATAATATAGTTAGAAATGATAGAGTGGTGTGGAAACAAAATGATGATAAGAATGTAGCGTTTACTGTTAAGAATGTATGGGAGGATTATAGAGAGAGCGCTACTTAAGTACATTGGAGCAAGCTAGTTTGGTTTTCACAAGGAATACCTAGTCACATGTTTATCATGTGGATGGCTGTGCAAGGAAAGCTACAGACTGAAGACAGAATTATGGTTTGGAATAAGGATGGTAATATGAAATGCTATCTTTGTAAAGCTTGTATGGACTCTCATGACCACTTATTTCTTCAGTGCAAGTTTTCAAAGAAGGTGTGGGAAGAAATGCTAAAGAAGAGTTCGGTTTCAGGAATAAATGGTGACTGGGAGAACATAGTGACCATAATGTCATCAAAGTGTAAGAGTAATGCAGTAGCTAATGTTGTGGGAAGACTAATTTTGGTAGCTACTGTCTATTACATTTGGCAGGAAAGGAATAGAAGAATGTTTTGTGGTGAGGAAAGAACTGAGAATGCTGTTATTGAGAGTACAAGTGAAGCTATAAAATTGAGGCTTATGGGGTTGAAGGTTAGGAAAACTGAACATGTTATTAGGGAATATGAGAAGTAGGGTATTCAGCCAAAATTTGTAGGACAAGAGTAGGCTGAGTATGTCGGATGTGTGAGGTATGCATTAAGGGCTAAATAAGGCTGCTCATGCTTGTTTCTGCTCTGACTTGGAAAGGTGGAATCAGAAGGATGACTGTGTATCAGCTTTTGCATTTGTAGTCATTAGAAAAGTAATTGAATTCGGCTGTTCTAGTTTGATAGAAGTAGCAGTATTAGTCTTGGAACTAGTTATAGCACCCCGCGCTTCGCTGCGGGTCCAAAAATGTTAACAAAATTGAACATTGTATCGTAGAATTTGATTTTAAGTTTTTACAAAGTATAATTTTTGTTACGGTAATTACCTAGTTGACGCAGTATCAAATTTATTAAAAATACATAAGTATATATAGTAAATGATAATACGAAGTTACAAACCTAGATTATGTATAAGCAAATACAACATTTTGTAATATTTAAAATACTAATAAACAACTTATAGAAATGTTTTTTTTTTTAAAATTATTATCATGTTTAATTCTCAATGTTTATATGGTTATGAAAACCATTATGAAATTCAGAATGTAACGAATTTTGTTATATTAAATTTATAGTATTCTAATATAATACGGAATGTCGGAGTTTATAAAAGTTTAAATAGATCAAACTCAGCAAGCTTAATTATGCAGCCTTTGAAATTAGTGAAAGTTTTTTTATTATTAATATATACATATTTTAATTCCAATAAATAAAAATTTAAATTTGTTTGGTAAGTGAAAATGTGGCAGTTCATCCAATACGTGGCATACTACCTACACATCCAGTTTTATAAAATTGTGGTATGTGGGTAACTTATCTAGAAATTATCATGCTTTTGTCTACAAACCTACACATCATTTGTACTACTGAAATTACTTTATTTGCCTCTCTGACTCTCCAAGGCTCTCATGTTCTTTTGTGTTTAAAGGTTAAAGATTATTTGCTTCTCCTGCGGTTTGTTTGGGTAAAAAAACCGGTCCCGATTTCCCCTTACATTACATCTTCTGTTTCTATAAACTAACCACCCAACGCGACATCATTGTCATAATGCAGTCAATACAGCACCCTATTCCGCCGCTGCAACTTCTTGCGACAACCGCAGTGGACCACCTCTTCACCGGCATACTTCTTCCTCTTCTGCATTTTTTCTCCTTCTATATCTACGTCTAACAAAAACACATCATCATATTATTTATTATACATCAATCTTATATATATTTTTTAGCAAATCTAATTTTTGGTGGAGTGAAATCATGTCATTGTTGGCGCTTGGCGTAGTTAGATGAAGCAGTTGGTAGAATGTCACTTTTTTTAGCTCTTCTTAAATCTGTGTAAGTTTGGTGTTTGTGGTGGTTAGTGGTAGTGGGTGCGAAGAAGTAAAAGATTAAAAGAAGCCGGTGGTGGTTAATGGTAGCAGCTATTCTCGGCGATTTTTTCCGGCGTTGATTCATCCCGGTGGTTTGTTTTTAGATTTGTTGGGTTAGGTTTGAATGATGTGGTATATGTATATGTTTTTTCGATGGATATGTATTCAGGCATAGATTTGATGTTAATTACAAAGTTCATAGTCGTTTTCCCTAGCAACGTCGATCACCATTTCAAAAATCATTTCTTATATCAAGAATATATAAGTATTTATATTTTTGTTGTACTTATGTGTGCCTATGTGTAAGAGAGAGAAGAAATAGACAAAAGAGAGTCTATGCGTGTATAAAAGAGAAATAGAGACAAAAGAAATTAAAAGAAAATAAGTAAATGTGGCAAGAGAATCTGGTAGAGCTTATCTAGTATTTTCTTGCATTCAAGTGTTGTATGAGATGCATAAGCAGTTGTAAATCGCTACCTTATTTAGCCAACCAAGCCAACTATAAACCAACCAAGCTATATAAAAGCTAACTGAGTTGCACTGTAGTAGTTTAAATTAGGATTGTTATTTAAATTAGGATTGTTATATATATATAATGTTCAAGGCTCATGTAAATTTTAATTGTAAATGTTTGGATGTTAATATACTATAAGTTCACCCTTAGGAGGAAAAAAAAATAATTTCTTCGCTTTATTTTGTTAAATATATAAGATGTTAGAGTTAATTACAGAAATCGTTCTTGTCGTGAACTGATACTTGCAGCTTTCATCCATTAGTTTCATAAATTACAGCTTTAGTCTAAATAAGTTTGCTCCGTCAACAGTTTTGGTCCAAATCATTAACGGCCATTAAATATGAGATCACGTGACTTCCACATGATGGGTACATTGGTCATTTCTAAACACAAGGACCAAAAGCGTAAGTAAACAAAAAGAATTCCCAGAATTAATCATCATCTAATTACAATATTAATCATTTTTTTTAAAGTTGAAAATCAAGTTTAAGTTCGAATCCAAATCCAAAATTAACCAACGAAATAAAAAAACCAAAACTCTTTTTATTACAAAATAAATATAAATATAAACGGATATAAATACACAAAACCAAAAAATATGGAAAAATTTCCATATCTACTTGCTTTCATTATCAGTACCATATACCCCATAATCATTAGTCAAAATCAACCTACCACCACCACATCCAATATGATGATACGCATGGAAATCCATGAAAATATCAAAGATTCAGAACCTTGTGACTTTGAAATATATATGTTCCTGACTTCTTATGTTGGTAAACTGCAATCAGGTGAGCTAACATTTTATTCTTATTCGAGGGAAAAATGAAGGTTGCTCGAGTTCTTGATCAACCTGAATCTCCAACCACCACTCACACCAACCGAAACCCGATTAATCAGACCACCATAACGCCAGAAAAGACCACTTTGTCGCCTCCCCCAAACCCAAGGATCGTAGCCGCCACTCATCCTTCCCACCAGTTTTCTTTTTGTGGCGCAGTTGTTTCTGGAAATGAAAGTGATATAGACATAGATCTATATATATCGAAGATATAGATCAGAGATATAGATATATGGTGGTGGTGGTCTGGCCACCGACGTCGGTGTCCGGCTATAGGAATTTTTTTCTTTACCTTTTCTTCATTTACTTAAATTTTGGTGGTCAATGAGGGTTACAAATGGATTTTTAGTTTTATTTTGAATTTTAGATCTATTAACATATATAGAAATTCTCATGTGTTTAGATCTTAGATGGGATTCACAACTGAGAATGTGGGGAAGAAAAAAGTTTTGAAAATATCATTCTTGATGATAAGATTTTTGGAATTTGTTTAGATGAAACTTAAGTAAGTGATTATGATAAATCTAGTGATTTTGTTTGGAAAAATTATTGATATGTTATTTGTTGATGATGATAATGAAGATCCGGAGGAAAAATATATATCAAAAGTAATTATTTTGATCCTTTTGTAAGGGAAAGACTACGTGATGGGTAATTTAACGTCAGTTTGAAGTTTGGACTAAAACTGTTGATGGAGCAAACTTATTTGGACCAAAACTGTAATTTATGAAACTTAGGGATGAAAGCTGCAAGTAACAGTCCACTATAGGGACGATTTCTGTAATTAACTCAAGATGTTATGGGTTCTCTGTGTCCTGTTGTGAAAAGGAGACAGTGAACAACTTCTAATTACTATTAAGTTGCATCTTAAGTTGTATATGCTCTAGTGGTTGGGTGTCTAGTTTATTGTCCTCATTAGAGGTCAGTGGGAATACCGGCGTATACCTAAGTCAAAGATAATTTAATGAAATTCATGAGTATACTGTATACATGTTTATCTAAAGATTCGTGTTGATAGAGCTTTTGTCAATCTAATTATAAGGCATGTGAAAAACTAAAACTGAGAAGTCTATAGCCAATGGTGGACATGTTACGACGGTTCCAAATTTGACTGTGAAAACGAGCAACATGTATCAAACATTTGTGGAAAGTGATTAAAGAAGCTGTTTAGTTATGCCAAATTCTGCATTATACATAACGTTGCTCGTTTTCAGAGATATACCTTTCTCTTGCCATTTCAAGCATAACTTTGACTCATATGTAGCGTCAAAACAAGCATCACCATGACTTGGTTTGAAATTTCTCAGGTTATATTAATTAGGATCTGGATGCGGGGTACAATGCTACGATTTGGGAATAATAATAGAAATTAAAAGGGTGTGAAAGCGAGAATTTATTATTTGTGATCTGAGTCACTAATAGTAATAGATAGGATTGGTGATCATATCTATTGGTAAAAATTTTGATCTTCAGAGGTGGATAAATAGGGGTTTTTCGAAAATTCTGAGTTTCAGAGGCATGCGTGTAATTTAAAAGTAAGAGTAAAATAGAATACCATTCTATATAAGGAAAAACCATCTATGGGTGAATGGGTCAATAGTTTTATAGATCAAATGGGTAAGATAAAAAAAAAACAATGCAGAAAATAAAGCATGTTTATTGTGCAAACGGGTTAAAATTACTGTTATTCAATGTGTTATTTTTAGAACTACATACTATACTACTTTTATCCTTACATTACACGTATATATGAGTTAAACATATAATTTTTACTACGTCATAACTGTAACCTTAAAATATTGGACTATAACCGTTAAAAAGCTTGTAAATACAAGTGCTAAAAACAGTTCTGCGTATGATTTCACAAAATTGGATTATACAGTAATAGTCATTTGTGACGATAGCTGGAGTAGTCGCTCTGTAGAATAAGAAATAAATCAATAAAATTATGGCGAATTTCAGTCACTTTTGGATCAAAGAACTCGATATATGACATGCACTATCATTGGCTAAAAAATCCCTTGGATAATCGTTAAATTAAAAGAAAGAAGAATTCATTATAATTAGACTAAGAAGATTGCAAGGTTATGCCTGTACATATCTCCTAATCCAAGCAACAAGATATTTGTTTCATATAGTCGGCTCGCAACTCACAAGTCCTTGGTGGGCATTACAAAGTTGTGATCACTTTGGTTTATCCACCAACATTGTCTTGTTCTCATAATCATCCCTATAAAATTAATCAAACCAAAATGATCATAACCCACCCCAACGCTAAACAAGCAACGATCAATAAACCAATCATCAATGGCCGATCCAAAAGAAGGAGGAATCACAAAGAAAGGCCATCAAGAAGGTCTTAAACTTGCAGTATCTGTTCTTGAAGAATACGGTCTTCCATTAGGTCTCCTTCCTCTAGCCGATGTAATTGAAGTGGGCTTCGTCAAGACCACCGGTTACATGTGGATTGTGCAGAAGAAAAAAGTTGAACATACTTTCAAGCTGATTAAAAAGCAAGTTAGTTACGACACTGAAATCACTGGTTATGTGGAGAAGAAGAGGATTAAGAAACTCAAGGGAGTCAAAGCCAAAGAGTTGATGTTGTGGCCACCGGTAAATGACATCAGTGTTGATGATCCACCTACTGGAAAGATTCAGTTCAAGAGTCTTGCTGGGATAACCAAGACATTCCCCGAAGAAGCCTTTGCAGCCGGTCAGTAGGTTCAAGAACTCGGACAATTGAAGGAGTTATGGGGGGTTTTTTTGTTGCAAGTTTCTTTTACATGCATGTACCAAAGTGCTATTGGAGGTTACTAAATAAGTACTGTTTCTTGTTTATAGAAACATTCCTAAACCATATATGAAGAAAAAAAGAAAAAAAACAGGTGTTGTTACATGAATCATTTTAGCTAAACAGTCTTAACATACTTTAAAATCATATACTTTTTTACATAATCGAAATAACTGTTTAAATGATATAAAAGCTAGTGAAAGGAAGGGAAAAAAACTCAATATGGACACAATGTTAATTATCTTAAATGTCAGGCAACTTGGATAAGAAATGAGATATTTCCGAGTGTTCCTAGAAAATTGCAAACTTCTTTTAGTTTAAAGAGTTGGCTAATCCATTATTTGGATCTTCTAACACGAAACTGGTGCCAAGTGTGAAATCTCAAAACCGACATTCGTCTATACGACTCTTGTGCAGCCGAAATGCTGGATTTACCCATACCCCACAGTTGCATTGCATACCAGCCCAATTAAATGAACCCAAACGAGTGTTGCACCCAATGCACTGAAGCTTCTCCTCCACAGCACCTTCTTCAACTGCTGATAACATGATAATAATGGTTATAAATACAGAGAATTCTTAAAGGTGCATAAAGAAGAGGCAACAGTTTTGTGGGTCAAGTTGGGTTATACTTTTGTTCCTACAAGTCAAGTGTGTAATACTTACAAAGTGGATCAAGAAGTTCAAATGGGTCGAAAAATCACCCAAAATGTAATCTAAATGCATAAAACCTCCTAAAGTATTTGTGGGTCAACCCAAGCCAGCCCGTTTATCCAATCTGTACCACACCCCCATTTTTTCTACCTCTAGCAAATAGGAAAGCATGATTACTGACCTGCTTGCATCCATTTCATAGGCTGCACAAATATAGATAAACACTCAGGTGGCTCATCCTCATTTGAAACATCACCTGCTTTCTTCCTCCATCTAAAGCATTTTTTGCCTTCTCCATGCTCATGAGGAACTAAATGATCCTCTGTTGCAACCATCCTGCGACACTTCTTGCAACGGTAAATTTTTTGAGGTTTTTTTTCCAATTCGTTTTCAGTGTGATTAGATACCTCCATTGGAGATTCCACTTGGTTGCTCATCATACACTACACCTTGACTGCAAATTAAAAAAGGAGTTCAGTGTGTTGATCTCTAAATTTTCATCTTTTTTACAGTATTTTTTAGGGTAAAAGAGGTTTTACTTTTTAGACCGCATTAATCACAATATCTTTTTTATAGTATTCCTAACAGCCTAAAAGGTTAAACCTACGATGTGTTTGTCGAGCCGTTTTTGTAACTTTTACTTTTATTTCATAGAAAACTACATATGAAAGAACGTTCCAAGTTTCAAACAGCTCACAGAGAGCTCATAAAATCCCTTGTATAAAACGGACGAGTTTTCCCCTGTTCAGGTTACATGGGAAAGACGGGTCTTTGACTCAGATGAACTAAATCGGGTACTAGAGCACCCCCAACATGTCACTAGGTTCGAAGACGTCTGACAATTAGGGCACCATTGTTAATAATTTCCTAAAAAGGCTGATAAAAGTAGCTAGCGTTTTAGAATTTAGACACACAAAAAAAATAAAAATAAAATCAGCTCTAGATCCTAAACTGATATAACTAGTACATTATACAGACGGGATTCTAGCAGTAATAATCACAATACTAATAATAATAATACTAAGATTCTAAGAAACGATTATGGCAATTAAGTTTAACAACAAACAAAAAAAGGGTGAAAATTTCGTACCTTTTTTCTTTTATTATCGAAATTTGATGCGTTTCCCGGCCGACTATCTATAACAAAACGACGCCGTTGTATGTTTATACCTTCTTTTACCTTTGGCCCTCCATACTTATCACACCTCTTTTTGTTGTAAAATTGTAAGTTTTTGAAGGTAAATGTAATTTTATGGACGACAAGTTTTAATAATATCCCTTTTGATTTTAGGAGTTTGTTTATTAACTTTGGGGTTGTATACAACTTTTTTTCTTTGTGAAGATTTAGAAAAGTAAAATTCATTTTCAGGTCCATTGAACGAAAGTTAAATTTTTGTGTTCATAAGTATGTTTAAAATAATACTTGGTGTCTCTAATATAATATTTTTCTTGTATTGACTTTTTAGGATTACAAGAATGACACCCGCATGTTGTAGCTGTATAATGGCAGTGGTGAAGGTGTGTGGCGGTAGCGGCAGTGGTGAAGGTGTGTGGCGGTAGCGGCAGTGGTGGCGGCGGCGATTCATTGTGGTAGTGGTGGCGCCGGTTATTGATTTAATGTGGTTTAGATGTATTGTACATCATGATTAACATGTGTGTATTGTTGAAAGTTCAAAATCTTGTTTGCTTAAAATATGAGAATAAGTACCCGTGCGTTACGGCGGTGAGATGGTGGGGTGATAGGTCATAAAGTGTGATGGCCAAATGCCTTAATCGTACGGGTTCTGCCCTCGGATTTAAAAATTCGTCGAAAATATATCGAATGACATCTCTAATGAAAGAGCATGAAATTTTAAGAACACCCATATAATTTTTATAATTTATCAATGAACGGTTTGTGAGATAAAAATTTTTGAATGAATTGCAGAAATAAATGATTTATGGAGTAGAGAGAAAACAGATGATTGGTTGAGATTTGAGAAGAGAGAAAGAGTGGTTGGTAATATATAATTGATAGAAGGAGTATTTTGAGGAAGTAAATATTGAAACTTAAAATGTTAGACATGGACTTTTTGCTTTATAACATAGTATAGATAAATATATATTTTTACATTAGCAAAAATTTTTAAGTAGTTATATATGAATAAAATATTTTAACTAAATTAATATATGTAAAAAAAGTGACTCCTTAAATATAAAAATTAACTTGTTTTTAAGTTTTTGACAGATAAAATATAACTTCTTATTCATATAATTATGATTATGATATACAATCGTGATAGGAAAGACAAATTTACATGGGAAGAATGGATTAACACTTGAATAATGGCTCGTGATTTCACTGGACAATGTTTACTTTGGTTTTTTTTTTTTACCTTATGTAAGCTTGTATTGTCTTTTTTTCCTTGAGACTTGTTTGGGTCTGCATCAAACACATCGCGAAGTGAAAACCGATGACTCGGCATTCGTTGATGAGGTTTTTTCTTGTGTCTCTTATATTGTAATTGGTACAAGTTTTTTCAACCTTTTTACAAAATTAGCAGTTAAAGTTCCAAATAAGATCTAGATTTGTAAATGTTGTACTTTAGATTGTATGTTTTGTATGTTTTGACCTCTAGCGCCTTGCTAGTTGGTATTATTATTAATAAATATTCAGCCGTTCTAAAAAAAACGCTATTGAAATGTTTTATATCATCAAAATATGGATAAACGATCGAGTTGTTATATAATTAACTCAACTGTTTAACTCCTTTTGCAATAAAATGTCCTCGGCCAATTTCTGTTCTCAATCAAATGAAAATCCTCTTTTGCTCGAAGGTCAAATAAACTAACTTTTTTTGAAAAACAAATATTTATCTTAATAATTATCGTATCATCATAGGTTCATTTCAGCTAAGAAAAATGCATCAATTTTTATACACTTAAATGCCATAAGTTAATAATTATCTTAAACACCATAAAGCCAACATCATATTCTTAGGATATGATGTGCCTTTTTGGTTTGTAGTTGATATATGATGTATGATGAAAGATATAACTTAATAACGTTGATTAGATTTTTTTTGTAGTTTTATAGAATTATTGTCAAAATATATAAATATAAATAATAATCATCTTAATCACCATAAAGTTAATCAAGTGTCGTTATTCATTGCTTTCTTGGAACAATAAAATAAGTTAGCGTAGGAGAATTTGATACTCTCAAATAAGTAGGACGCATTGGCTTGCACGAATCGTATAACCGAACATACATACTCTATTATCAACTACTAGCGTTCATATATATGTGAGTGTTTTAGTATATGGGTAGTTATCATGTGATTGAGTGAGATAAAATGAGAAGTTGATTTAAGGAAAGAAGTGAAATAAGTTGGTTTTTAAATTGTTCTAATTTTTTTATAATAAAAGTCCATTCAAAATTAAAAATAAAAAAATTGCATTATATATATATATATATATATATATATATGAAAGTAGTAAGGCCTTAGCTTATAATGCCCTAAGGCATGCGTCTATGTGCTTGAGGGCTCCGGACGCTATAAGCAGCGAGAGTTTTCGGAGGGAGTCTTTGGCCAATAGTCCTCACCAAGAAGCTGAAGGTCGCAAGGAGGTGGGATCTACAACATTTTTTTTTGTTATATATATATAATATATATGCGTAGTGTATATATATATATGTGCATTTGTGTGTGTGAGATAAATTATTAAATAAATAATTATAGACAAAGAGTCATGATGAGAGTCCTAGGTAATGTGATGTTGATGTGACAGTCAAGAAGCTGAGAGGACTCACTCCTTATAAGCAAAGACCTAAGTATCATTCTTCCAAGATCTTTATCCTATACGTATTATTCTTCGAACATTAAAAAATAATTATAATTCGTAATAAATAAGAAATTCACCCCTTTCAAAAAAATAAAAAATAAAAAAACTTTAACTTGATACGAGAGTATAATACAAATACCTTTAAGTTTTTACTTTAACCCGATATAGTTATTTATTACATTTAATTAGTTCTTTTAATTGTTCAACTTTTATTAACTCCATAAATATATTATAAACTATATAAAAAAATAAAGAATAAACAAAAACAATAAAGATGAAAAGAATGGAAAATTAGTTTATCTGTTTAATTATATATATATATATAGGATAGAAATATAAGCCTGTTAGGTAACTAAACTTAGATGTCGGACACCTACATATTAATTTTTTAAACCATAAAAGTCATGGAGGCTCAGACATTTATTTATTAAACAATAAATAATAAAATATTAGTATGTGGAGGGTTCCACACCTAAGCTTAGGTGTCAAAAAGCTTTATATTTCATTATATATATATATATATATATATATGAGGGAAGAGAATATAAGGCTGATAGTCATCTAAGTTGGGTGAAAAACCCCTCACATACCTTTTTTTAAACCATAAAAATCATAGGGGCCAAACATTTATTCAAAATATTAAAGTATTAATATGTGAGAGATTTTTTTATCCAAGTTTGGTGCATAACAACACATACTCACTTTTTTTTTCTCTCTCTATATATATAACATTTTATGATATGTCCGGTTGGAAAATATCAATATGTTAAATTTTTTAGAGTGATGAAATTATTATTGTCATAGAAATAAATAAAAGGATGAATTAATATTAATTCTGTGTTTATTTTGTAGGTAAGATTACTTTTATGTAATCAACACGTACATTATTAAGACTATAAATGACAAAAAATTAAAAAAAATTGATTAATAGTAAATTATTTTATAACTTTGTAAGCACCAGGGGCGGATTTACATTGATCTAAAGGGTAGCCCGGGCTACGGGTCCGCTAAATTCATGTAATTAAAATTTTTCAAAAAATAATGTAGTTTTCATTGGTGTTACGGGTCAAATAAATATGGGATACCGGTCTTGTAACCAACTTTAAACTTTTAAAACATTTTTTTTATCAATAAAACTTATAAAGATGTATATGTATAACTAAATGATAAAGAAAAACTACTTAAAAAATGCCAAAAATTCTTAACATACATTAAAAATAGAAAAAAATCTGTTAAAAAATGTTAAAAATCGTAACAATTTAGTTGTTATCGTTACTTTATGCCTATACAAGGTTAGTGGAAAGAAAATTATGTTACAGGTCACTTCCGGGTTCTGGGTCCGCCACTGAAAAGTACAATAACTGTAATATAGAATATACGCAACACATGAGAGCCATACATGGCTAGACTGTTATACGAAATGAGAGCTTGTGACGTTAACTACTTTAAAATGCTGTATATATCAAGTAATCTAGAATTGTAGACAACTAATTAATTAAACTTGTTTGCTTATGTATTCACTGGCCATTTGACAATGAGTTAAAGAGAATCAATCGTAGTGTTATTATTCTGATATATGTGTAGACACGTACTTAATTTATTGGATACCAGTTGATTCCAAAGTTGAATTCTTCTATTAAGATTCATCATATATATATATATATTATATATATACTTACGAGCATGCAATTGAGCCCATGAAAGCGAAAGTAGATTTCATGGTGTTCTCTGGATCTTAATCATGCATGCTTATCTCTAAAACTATATATGTATATTTCAACTATTTTAATTAGCAATCACTAATTAACTAAAATGTAAAAAAATATATATATATATATATATTTTCGGCTTAAGAGAACTCTCATTTAATTTCCGGTATTAATTTGCCATCTTTTTAAATTTAACTTTTGCGATTGTTGAAGGTAAAACATAGCTTTTGCCATCTTAACCTTGTGATTGTACTCTTGCTAAAGGTCTTTCAAAAAACATATTACATCTCATCTCTCACATACATATCACATCTCTAATCAGATTGAGTTTGGTTGTTGTTAATTATATAGAGAGTTAGAGTAACTTATTTTACTACTAACCATTTATTATATAACTAGATTAACGGGCGAATTACTAAGCTATAATTAATTTTACTTTTAGAATATCACTTTTTAGTCAACGAATTATATTGGATTAGGCAACCGCCCAAAAAATCTCCTATAATTTTTATTTTTGGTGCAACATATATAAGACAGACGTACCGGGCAATAGATAAGAGAGACGATACTATTATTAAGTTCACTTAATTAAGCTTGTTACCTTTTAAAGAACAACATATAAAGCTTTTGTCATGTTTACAAATTTGTGATAACTTTATTATGTTCAAGTAATCATATCAATAATAGTATGTGTGATATTCATAACACGATATCTCAATAAAAGCGAACCCGGCCTTCCTTATAATTGTTTACGTCCTGTTCCTTTTTTTGGTTTCACATCTAATTTTATTCTTAACTTTTCATTAATATATATGAATTGATCAATGAAAGCTAGATATTTAGTTGAAAAACAGTACGTCACATAACGTAATTATTATGAAAGGGAAGCGATATTCATACAACGGAATTTAGCCTACAACAAACATACAAATTGTGATGCACATAATACAACTGAATAATGCGTACAGGTATTGTTGTAGATGTCTAATTTTTGTTGTATGAATATCATTTCCCATTATGAAAACAAGCGAAATTCAGAATAAAATGATCATCTGTGAGGAATATTGAGGACATGTACGTACGTAATTGAGTATGGCCCAATGGAACTTGGAAATGGGTCTAAATCAGATTAGTTCCATCAATCGCATCTAATCTAAATGAAACTATATTGTTAAAGTTACCATCTATTATTGTTAACTGTAATGCATTCAGGAATATATATGTTGTCAGAGCCAAATAATAAACTGACATGTCACAATAGCAACCGAATTTAGTTCATTTGCACCAAAACGTCAGCATATATCACCAAATCGTCCTGTAATTAACACATCAAAGGACCTCAAAATAAGTAACGATGAACCCAAATTTATCAACAATTAAAATGCCTCATGTAAAACTATAAACATTAAAAGTTGCAAAAAGAAGAAAAAAAATAGCGAAAGGAACTCAAATTTTCTTGATAAAGCAGAACATTCAGCTTAAATTTCATGATTAGTAATTACGGAGTAGTATAACTAATTCAAAACTTACATGTTACAAAACATTTTAATGAAAATATAGTTTATTTTAAAGTTACAAATTCACAGCTAGGAATTTATAATCAGTAATTACTAGCGAATAGCGATGTTTCAAGAACGAGAATAAAAGATAATTACGGTACGTAAGTGACATACATACATATATATTAGTCGATAAGGAATTGAGTTAATTTTTTCTTCTTTCTTTGGAGTGGAGGGATATCGCTACAAGTAGGTTCATGTCAAGCTAGCTAGCAAAAGCTAACAAATTTTTCGGAGGATAATCGTATAAATTAATTGGGATATCGTACTTGAAAGTCACCCAAATAACGACACAACTTGTTATTATTGTTATTATAACTGTTAGTATTATACTTTTATTATTCGATCTTCATTTCATGTAAAGATCAAAAATCTTTTTGAATAATTTAGATACACTGAAAGCAGTCTTTCTATTTAAATAGAGGTGAGACTTATTACCATCTTAATCGATCTCACAACACACCATCAAAATATTGAGGCTAAATTCCATAAAAAAAAAATAGCAAAGCCATTTCCTTTTTATTAAAGTGTAATGTGTCCACTAATTCTAAAATTATACAAAACATTAATTTGTGTAGTTACATATCAACCAAGCATGAGATACTTTGCCTATAAAAACCCCATTCATCCATGCATGCCATGGCATATATATTAACTCACTAACATTCTTGCACATAAAGAGCTCTAACAACAAATTAACATATATCTCAAACATGGCCTACAATCACAACAAGAGTTTAACGATAGTCATAGCCTTGCAACTACTAGCCATCGCCTTCCATGCCACTTCACGCATCCTTGATGACCCGTCCATGCTGGTTAGACACGAGCAATGGATGACTCATCATGGACGTGTTTACAAAGATGATAAAGAAAAACAGCAACGATTTCAGATATTTAAAGACAACGTAGCGCTTGTAGAAGCACACAATGGAGGTCCTGACCTAGGATACACTCTTGAGGTCAATCAATTCGCTGATTTAACCAATGAGGAGTTTCGTGCTTCCCATCATGGTTACAAGAAACAACCACTTCCACGTGAAGTCTCTAGCACTTTTCGGTATGCAAATGTAAGTGCAGTTTCCAGTGAAGTAGACTGGAGAAAAGAAGGGGCGGTAACGCCTATCAAGGACCAAGGCGAATGCGGTAAGCTATTAATTAGCTATATATACTTTATATATATATTTTTTCATTTTCTTATTTGGTTTCCATTTAGTGGTCACGATTTGAATGAGATACACAAAGTTATGTTTGGGAATAGGTGGATCAAGTGAACTAGTTAATTAAGCTAAAAATTTATATACACCAAACGTGTTTATTATTTAAGTCATCCAAAGGTAGCTTTGGATGCAAATTATCATCATATACGCAAATTAGGAAACAGAACAAAAAAAATATGGTAAAATATGTTTCGGGCAAGCTTGACCCGTTCAAATAAGTACCTGTTTTGACATGTTCGTAACCCGCCGGACCTACTTGTTTTGTCATCTAGTTTCACTTATTAACAGAAAGCATTTTAAAGTTCATTACTAATACGTAGTCCAGGATTTCATCCCAGACATGCATGGTTCGAGTTCTGTAGATTGCCCAATTGGATGTCACTTTGGTGTCTCGAATGCTAACTATTAATTCACTGTTAAAAAAAATAAAAATATGTACATGTGTGTATTAAGGGAGCTAGATACATGCAAGATGATCGAGCATTCAATTCGAACCGACAAACAAAAATTTTCATCATGATTATAGTTTAACTTAGTGTGAAATTCATATATAACACTTATATTTGAATTACCTTCTAATCATATCTATAAGTTTTGATACATTTACTAATGAACCTACTCAAATAAGAGGTTTCTCGATCAACTTATGCATGTGTGTTCATTTCTATATATTGGAAACAGGATGTTGTTGGGCGTTTTCGGCGGTGGCAGCTATGGAAGGTATCAACCAGATCAAAACCGGGAAATTAATATCTTTGTCAGAGCAAGAACTCGTTGACTGTGATGTTGATGGCATCGATCAAGGCTGTGAAGGAGGTCTTATGGAGAACGCCTTCCAATTCATCGAAAAACAAAAAGGTCTAACCTCGGAATCTGCCTATCCATACACCGAAGGAGATGGTGTTTGTAACACCAAGAAAGCAGCCATCCCGGCAGCCACGATCTCCGGCTATGAGAAAGTTCCGGCAAACAATGAAAAGGCCCTGTTGCAGGTAATAAATCAACAGTGACCACTTTGTTTAATATTTGACTTTAACTTATCTTTTAGTTGCTTATATACATAAACAAGTATTAATAATGGTGTTTGACTTTTATAGTATATGAGAATATATATTCAAACATGTAATATATATGTACACAATCTTTTGGTATGTAATATATATGTTGCATATATACCATGTGGTTTTATATTTGAACTTAATTATCTTGTGGTGTGTTTCCTTACAGGCCGTAACACACCAACCTGTATCTATTGCCATTGATGCAAGTGGATATGCTTTTCAACTATATTCGGGTGGTGTTTTTAGCGGGGCGTGTGGAACTGATCTTGACCATGCTATAACTGCAGTCGGGTATGGGACCACGACGGATGGGACCAAGTATTGGCTCATGAAGAACTCATGGGGGACATCATGGGGAGAGAATGGTTATATACGAATTAAAAGAGATGTTGCAAAAGAAGGATTATGTGGTATTGCTATGGATGCGTCTTATCCTATTTGAAATATAAAAAAGTCAAAAATTGTTGAATATATAGTGTATTTAGGTGTGTATTTTGTCATATATGATTGAAATTGTATTCAAATTATACTGATTAAATCAAGGCCAATTGCCAATCGGTGACGAATGTTCATATCGTCTTTGTAAAGTTTAAACTTTAAAGAATTGTACACAAAGGTTGCTTTGTATAACTTACGCTTCTTAGTTTGTTATACTAAAATTCTAGTCGAATATTAATTATGTCTATGTCTGTTGTCTATGTTTATGTTTTATTTGGTATTGATGATCATAAAGTTGTCCATTTAAACTTGCAAAATATAATACCTCGCTTATGAGGCCACAAACCTTTTCGAGAACAATTAACTGGCTAATGTAAACAACTTACAGCATAATACTAGTTTTTTTATGATGCATATGCTTCACACTTGGTGGCTATATATGTAATAGATGATATATCAATCTTCAAATGTCTTTATGAATCATGTGGTATATATGACTTTTCAAAAAAAACTTGTATATGCGATGTATGTTTAGAAATAATACAAAGACTATGATCTCATAAAATAAATTAATAACCTGGTTATTTGTTTTTTGTTATTCATATAGTATCCAAAATCTAAAAGGTATAGGCAATTGAAACCGCCAAAAGATATAGAAATGATAACTTGTAGCCTTGTAGGACATTTGGTCACTTATTACTCAGGTTAGTCAAGATATTGTTGTTAACTTAGAGTCAACGTAACCACCAAGCTCGATCTCATTATATATTATGTTTATTGTTATTGTTTTATATTAAAAATTAACACATTTAATATATAAATTATTAGAATAAAAATACCATAAATAAAAATACTTTTCACGGCCTAAAGTTAACATACAAAACTTCACTATTAAACAGTGAGGTTTCACCGTGTTGTATCCGATTAAATAGCTGTATATTTTATTCTGAAAGAAATCAAATATCAAACATGTTTTTTTCTTAATTTAATAAGTTATAAACTATTTATAAAAAAAAAAGTAATAAAATACAGAGTATATCTAACTAGAAATATATCATTTCTTTGCTGTAATTTTTATGCTTTATATCTAATCTTGACCACTAAAGCAAACTCTTTCCAAAATACTTATAGCTTTGCTAATATAACTAACATTATCATGTGCTTATTTAATACTCGATACACCCTAAGTAAAATTTTTAATCTCTAAAATTTACTACATTATCTCTTCTATATGAATAACCAAAACTATTTGTTGTCGTCATCAATTATTATAAATAGGTTTGAGTCTTGCAAAGGAATAAATAGTTGTGCTTACGATTTAATTTCCTGCTCTCAAATACTGAGAGGAAGTTTTGAGCGAAATTATTTGTAAAGATAACAATCTAAATAAAAGTTAAAAAACAATCTACCACTTTGGTCTATTTTCACGTATGTAAGTGAAAAAAAAAAGAAGAGAAAACAGAAACAGAATAAAGAAGATTGGAGTATTGGACTACGCCTCCCACCTTGCCGTCGACGAACGCCAAGGGCCCTTCCACCCACGACGACGCCGAGCCTTAGTGGTCGACCCGATGCCCAATTCAAACGCTCTTATTGATCATCAATAAACATCACGGTTCCTATTGTGATCGGTTTTCTGTTTCCGTCCAACCGTCGTCAACTGCGATACCGCCGGCTGAGCGGTGATTTGATATTAGTTTCACATGTAATATAACATCTACAAACCCTAACTCCTATCAACTTTCTATTTGTTATTATTTGAGCATGATTATTTAAACCTCTCATTATTTTATCCGAAATTTAGTCACCATGAAAGTTTGATCTTATATTAAATTAATTATATTTGTACTAATACAAAAGATAGAAATTATCTATCCGAAATTGCCTTGTGTGGGAGTATGTTTTAAGCTGTTAATTCACATTTTCATCGCAGTTTTGATGTTTGTTCTGCTAGCATAATTGTTGAATTTGAAGGTAATTATATTAGGCACCCGCGCTACTGATTGTTGGGTGTTATTACTAGTCGATTAATAAATTTGAAATGTAGTAAGTATGACATTCTAGGGACTTGGCTTGGCTTTGATAGGAGTTTGTACTTTTGAGTGGCACTATATGTTGTATTCGGTTTCTTGATTGTTAATGATAGTTTTCACTTAGTTTTATTAATCTTTGTGCTACAGTGTGACCATTTGGTAGCTGTGCTGCTGCGCACGAGTTTTTAGAGTTAAACTTAGAAGAATATAGTTGACACCTAGCAAATCCGGGATAGATTGGTGTCAGCAAGCATGGCCAGAAATGAGGATGGTCCTGTTTTACAGTTTGCACCCTTTCAAAGTTCTGTAGATGAGGGTTTTTGGCATGGATTATCCTCACTGAAACTCAACAAACTAAAAACCGACGAGTCACCTATCCCAATAACAGGTATTTTGCTTTAACTTCTAATGCTTTTCGCATCTGTGCCTTTGGCAAGTTTATTTATGGATTGTTATATTAATGTAGTTAAAGTTTTTATCATAACAAGAGAAATTACCCGCGCATTGCGGCGGTGATAGGTCATAGAGTGTGATAGGTCATAGGAGGTGATAGGTCATAGAGTGTGATAGCCAAATGCCTTAGCCGTACGGGCTCCACCATCGGATTTAAAAATTCGTCGAGAAGTATATCGAATGGCATCTATAATGAAAGAACATGAAATTTTAAGAACACCCATATAATTTTTATAATTTATCGATGCACGGTTTTTGAGATAAAAGATTTTGAATGAATTAGAGGAATAAAATGATTATGGAGGAGAGAGATAAAAATGAATGGTTGAGATTTGAGGAAAGAGATGAAAATGAAAGTTGAAAGTTGTGGGGCATTGATGTATGGTACATCATGTATTATCATGTGTACTTTGTTGAAATTGAAAGTTGAAACCTTATTTGTTTTATTATAGAAGTATAGATAAGTCAAATAATTTAAGCATTGTTCTATTCGATAAGAAATAGTTTTAAATAATCAAGTTTATAGACATCCTTACAATTACAAGTTGTATCTCTTGTGCACGAAATTGAAAGTGATTCTGTATAACTAATCAAAATTGAAGTGGTTACTAATCTGATTGTCTAACAATGTCCTTGCAGGGTTTTATACACCTTGCTCAAATCCTCAAGTATCAAGCCATCTAACTTTACTTACTAACTCCTTGCCAAGTGACGAAGTACTAACTGAAACAAGCCGTGGAAACAGAAACAAATGTTCTGTTCCCGGTATTCTTTTGAACACAAATACTTTTGAAGGGTTTAAATCCCTTGATAAGCAAGGTTTGTTAAAGGCTGAAGCAAAGAAGGTATCTTTGATCTACTAAAGTCTTGTAGTTTTGTCAAAGCTTGACTATTGTTACGTTTATAAAATGATATGAATTTTTTGAATGCCAGATTTGGGAGGATATTAGATCAGGAAAGGCAGAGGAGGATAGTTCTGTGCTTTTGAGGTTCCTTGTTATAGCATTTGCAGACCTCAAGAAATTTAATTTCTATTATTGGTTTGCTTTCCCTGCTCTGGTTCTTGACCCTCCAGCAACCTTGGTTGATTTGAGACCAGCATCAAAATGGTTCACCGCAGAAGAGGTTTGTGGTATAGATTTATTTTTCTTCTAATCATGTTTCTTTATAGATATTTTAAACATTAAGCTTCACTACGTCCATGTTATACAGACTGAATCTGTGTCGACATGCTGTAATGAGTGGCGTATGTCAAGTTTAACAGCAGGTGGAGCCATTTAGACTTTGTTTCATCCTCAGTTGTTCATAGTTAGCATTTTAAATTCAATTATTGTAGTTTAGCAGTTCAGATATCTTTAGATCTTAAACAATTTGGTTGCTTGTTACATGATTTTGTAGATGTGCCCTTTTTTTTGGTCTCCATCTCGTCAAATTCACTTGCTACTATTAGACCTCTAAAGGAATTTGAAGCTTGTCAACATGAAGGTCATAAGGTGCGGACGCATGTCTTTTTAAATATAGGTGGCACTTTGGGCGGGTTAGGTAATAGATCCAAAACTGGTTTGGGTTGCCTTGCAAACATTTTCCAATCCCTTTTTTATAATAGAATCTTTATACATAAATAAAGTTCGAGTTATGATTACAAGAATAATTTAGATCTTTAAATAAAACAATGTAGTAGGTTTTATGCTTTAAAAATGGTCTTCGGGCTTCTTTTAACCCGTTTGTCCTTTCCTTCTTATAGCTATATCTTAACTTAACTCATTTGCCCTGATTGAGCTAAGTGCAAGTACAACCCAATTTAACCCAATTGTAAGTAAGCAGGTTGAAATTGCCTAATCTATACGCAAAATTTGCTAAGATGCCACCATAAAGACTTTGTTACTATGGTTGCAGATTCTATTTGCCTTTTATGATCCATGCCATCTTCCAACCAACCCTGGCTGGCCTCTCCGGAATTTTCTGGCTTTTATTTCTGCAAGATGGAACATTAAAAAGGTCCAGTTTCTATGTTATCGTGAGAACCGTGGCTTTGCTGACTTGGGTTTGTCCCTTGTTGGCGAAGCTCTGATACAACCTTCACAAGGTAGAACAGGCAGAAAGGGGTAACAACTCGTTAAAAATAGTAGTTTCCTTCTTAAAAGTTTGCTTTCGGTATATAAATGTCATGTTACATGTAAAATCTTTTTATCATAATGTAAATCAGCATGGCAAGACCAAGAACATGTGCCTAATGCTGTTGGATGGGAACTCAATAACAAAGGGAAAATGGTCCCTAGATGCATTAACCTATCTACTTCCATGGATCCCACTAGGTAGGCTTGGTGACTAAACTGTAGTTTTATGCATTAGTAATTATAAAATAAGTAATAAAATCTTGCAGGATGGCTATATCAGCTGCGGATTTGAATTTAAAGCTAATGAGGTGGCGGGCACTGCCATCTTTGAATTTGAGCATGCTGTCTAGTACCAAGTGTCTTCTGTTAGGAGCCGGGACTCTTGGATGCCAAGTGGCACGCATGCTTATGGTGAGTGTTGTCTTCTCAAAACAATGCACCAATTACGTTTATGTTAAAGGTGGCATTATCATATTATTTATGAGAGGCTCGAATGCTCTATTCGGTTTATGTTTTATCTCTAATGGGACAATATTAAAAGAAACATGTAGAAAGCTGCCTTAATTTATAAATTTTGAAAATTTTCTTTTTTATTCTAAAGTTAGATCTGTTTTATCGTCAGATCTATAAAACAATTTAACTTTTCTAGACAAATAGTGCTTTTAGTCAACCTAACCTTTACTGAACGTTACCTAATTTGTTCTGAACCTGTCTTCACCAGTTCTCAACCCACCCATCCATCCGATGTTACCTGTACGTTCCATGATGCCCAAAAACAATTGCACCATATTTATTTCTAGTTTCAAATTTCAACCCAATATAAAATTGATGAGATTGGTTTGGGTCTACATAGTTCCTCCGTATCTTCCTTGTGAGTTGTGGAAACTTATTTGAGATATATAGTTTTGAGACGAAGCTGGTATCTCTCCTCTACATAATCCATAGTGAAACGTTGTCATGTTCCTACAATCCTTTGTTTCATGTGTACTAATTTACCTCAAAAAGAGTGTAATAGCAACTCTGCCACACTTCGCTGACCATAGAAGCATCCTTCACTTACTCAAACTTATATACCTATACTCCTAAATGCATGTGTATTGCAGGCTTGGGGTGTAAGGAAAATAACACTGGTTGATAGTGGTAAAGTGGCCATGTCAAATCCTTTGAGGCAATCTTTATATACATTGGAAGATTGTCTTGATGGTGGAGATTTTAAATCCTCGGCAGCAGTTAAAAGTCTCAACAGAATTTTTCCAGCAGTGGTAACTAGCTATTTAATTTTCTGCATTACTAAAAAGCTTCATATAAATATGTGTCAGAAGTTGCTTAAAACACCGTATCTGTTGATTTCCATTTGCAGGAAGCAGAAGGTATAGTTATGGCGATACCTATGCCTGGGCATCCAGTATCTAGTAAAGAAGAACAAAATGTACTTGATGACTGCAAACGTCTTCATGATTTGGTTGAGTCTCATGATGCGGTTTTCTTATTGACTGATACACGGGAAAGTCGTTGGCTTCCTACTCTTTTATGTGCCAATGCTGACAAGGTCAGGACTTTCTGTAATGTAGGAGATTACTCTTGGGCCCTTACCTGTTTCAGCTCCCAGAATACTGACATTAAACATCCTTTTTATTTTATTTTTTTTCCCGATATTTAGCTTACAATTACCGCGGCGTTGGGGTTTGACAGTTTCTTGGTAATGCGTCATGGTGCTGGTCCTTTTACAACTGATGAATCTATAGCCGGACATATTGATTCGTTATCTACCAGCGTTGAAGGAATGTCACTGACAAAGAGTGATACCAAGCCAAGGCTCGGCTGTTACTTCTGCAATGACGTTGTTGCCCCTGTGGATGTACTTAATTTCTTCAGCTGATCTCTACCACACATTGACTTCATATGATAACTAGCTATTTTCCATATACTTTCAGGCTTCAAAAATTACACAAATATACATGTTGATGTTGCTTAATCCTAAAGTGTATATATATAATCACTAATTAATTAAATGACTGGTTAAAAAAAAAAAGTACAATAACCCCATTATTCTAACAAGTATTATAATGTGTATTATATGTTTGTTAATGCAGTCAACAGCGAATCGAACGTTGGACCAGCAATGCACTGTGACACGTCCTGGACTTGCTCCTATTGCATCGGCCCTTGCAGTTGAACTTTTGGTTGGCATTTTGCATCATCCGCTTGGGTAATGCCTCGGCTTTCAACCTAATAAATTTTTAAATCAATTTGTCACGTGTTATGCATTAAATTATTTCCAGATGATCAAACTTAGAAGAATGGAAAAAGAATTGGGAAATGATAATGAATTAGCTGATTATATTATATATTTATATATTAGTTTTGGTGTTATTTTTCTGTAGGATATCAGCAGAAGCTGAATTTGGCAACTCTTTGGATAGTGGAAGCAACGAGCAACCTCTTGGTATAATACCTCATCAAATTCGAGGCGCGCTTTCACAGTTTTCTCAGATGATACTCGTGGGACATTCCTCGAATAGCTGCACTGCTTGTTGCCAAATTGTAAGTATTCTTTTACGAATTGAGACACTAGTTTTTCAATGACTTATGAATATAGAGCAAACCTATTTGGTTTAAGACAGACATACTACACTTTTGACTTTTGAGGTTAAATACAATCATTTTTTGGAACTCAATACTTTTATTTACAATCTCTAGAACATTCTGATATCTGCATTTATCTTGTATTAGCATATTTTCCGAAGAAACAGTTTTGGAGTTTAATTCGCAATATATTCTTGCCAATTTGAATATGAGAAGTTGCAGCTTTGACTTTGACTTCAAAAGTCAAGCTGACCTCTTTACGCCTATGATTAAACACAAGTATTTCGGAACTATTTTGATTTTCAGGTGATTTCTGAGTATCGGGATAGGGGTCTGGATTTTATCCTACAAGCCATCAATCATCCTACTTACTTGGAGGATCTAACTGGACTAACGGAGTTGATGAAATCAGCCAACTCTTTTGAACTTGACTGGGATAATGAGACAGATGACGACGATGATTGTGTTGAAATATGATCACTGACATGTTCATTTAGCGCAAACTATAACTTTTTATTGCACTGAGTATAAGGTGTATCTCCGAGTTTAAAATTCTGTCATCTTCTGGAACATATCTTCAATTGTTAAAATTGTACAAAAACAGGATTAACCATGCTCTAACTGAATTTAATTGAAATTACACCCTTTATAATTGCATAGATTCATTGAATGAGATTTACTCTAGAGCATAGTAGTTTTTATGAATATGTCCCTGGACGATGTTTCAGGTTGACAAATTGTAAATGCAGTCTTCTGTCAAAATAGTATGCACTACTATGGCTCCATATTCTCTGTTAAGGTAGATAAAAACATATAAGGTAAATAATAACAAAAAGTTATTTTTAGCGATATTTTGGTCAGTCTTGTTTAATGGCGCCTATAAAAGGATGTCTGGATTACATGCTTAAGGCTGAATTTTACAAAAACATACACGGCAGTTAAATATACTAGTGTTTGTTCGCCTCATGTAGCATTGTACTGTAGGTGCGTGTGTTCTCTGTGGAAATTGCGAGTTCTACTGTGTAGAAATGAAAGTTCGAAGACTGCAGGCAGTTTCCGACTGATAGGATAATATGCTGTAGTAATATAGGATGACAATGGATGAGATTTGGATCCGTCCATTTAATGTCAAATTTTTCATTGATACCCATATCCACCCAGTGAAGCGGATAAATGGAAATCCATTTTAAAAAAAAAATCTTTTTGTCAACAAAATACCAACTTTTAATCGTAGTGGAAAATATCAAGTGTTAATTATTAGAGTAAGCTGCAAGTCATATGGTTCAACCTTTGGGGTCAAAACGACCTTATATCTTACGTCAGAATTTTATTACGAGTATATCGTTTAGTTTTTTTTATTAAGATGACCACAGTTAAGTTTATTAGTGAATTCAGTGAACACCTAATGTTGAAGAGTAGAGTGTTTTTGCAAAAGTGTGTTCTAAATCCTTTAAACATCAACTGAAAGTAAAAATAGTTGACATGATGTGTTCCATACTTCTACAATTTTCTTACCGGGTATTTAAATTTGGCCGGAAGCTTTCTGACTTATGTTTCATTCTTGAGTTTTTTTTTATAGGAAAAGAAAAGAAATGATAAATAATTTTACCTTTTTACATTTTGAGTTTTTTTTTTTTTCAAAAGAAAAGAAAGTGTAGGAAAGGAAAAATCAGGGTTTTTTCATCTAAAAAGTTTCTGACCATTTTAGCCTGATTTGGATGGAAAATAAAACATTTGTGGGAAAAGGTGCTCAATGGAGGTAAAGAAAGTGTATTGCAGAAAGAATGAAGGCAAGTAGATGATATACCAAACTGTTATCAGCTTCCTAGAACCACCCCTTCTTTCAAACCCAAAACTCAATTCGATTTTCCTGTTCGATTTTTCTTTTTTATCTCTTTCTTCAAGATTTCTGTTTTTCTATTTTATATATATATATATTTTATATAGGAATTTCTGACTTGTGATTTGGTATATGCATTGATGTATTGAAGCATTTTTTCATCGGCGGCAGGTGGTGGAAGGGGGATGGTGAAAGAACAGGCCAAGAAAAGAAAGATCTAGAAGGGAATTTCTACTTGTGTAGCCCTTTTTTCCTTTTAGTTTCCTTTAAACTCAAGAATAGTTTATTTTTTTAATATAACTTTCTATCATTTCCTCCCCTATTCAATCTTCTCCTTTATTTTCTTTTAATAAAACTCAAGAATGCAGTGTTAGGTATCGTCCCAATGGATATTTTAAACCGGATATATAAGAAGGTACGTTTATGAGTATGTTTGTTGACATTTGATAACTATACAACAGCCAGGGACGGAGCCAGAATAATTTTTGTAAGGGGACAAATTTAAAAGTTGTTTATTATATTTATTAGAGAGAAAATTTTTTATACAAAATGGGCCCTAGCCCGAGAATAGAAAAATGGAATCCTAAAAGAATTTTGTTAACGTCGGGTTTAGTCAGATTATCAACGACCAGTGTTGAGAAGACCGGGTTTAGCATAGGTGAGTGTCGGCTATGTAAATATCTATCTTTTACATGAACATTATTGGTCTTTGCAATTTTAGAACAATGATATACAATTTAGCATGTACATATATTTTTTACATGACTATTGTGATTACTATTATATACTAATTTGAAAAGAAAATAACATATTCAGATACAACTATACTATATTAATGTATAATATATTTACCCAAATTAACAAAAAAAAAACACTTTCTTAATTAACCTTTTAACTTTACCCCTCAAGTCACCTCTAACTTGGGAGAATGCACCATTGTTAATTAAACATCTCTTTTTCAACTATATTAAAAAACAAAACAACTCAAGATTTTTACTCTATCTATAGTAACCTTATCTCAAAACTAATGTTTTCAACATAAGTAACGTACTTTCAAAGAAGAAACTTATGACAACTACCGCGACATTTATTTGTAATCATTCGTATATATTTTCTATTTATTTATATTTCAAATATATCTCTAAAAAATTACATTGTACCAAAATTGGAATGGGAACAGTTGCCTCCACTGCCCCTAAGGTAAAACCGTCCCTGACAACAGCTCATATAGGTTAGATTGTAGCAGTGTTTAGTTTAGATTATATATCAAGAGATTAAAAGTGGCGGAACTAAGATTGCAAATGACTCATAGCATAAACTCTCTAATACTTACCTTATATCTATACAAAACAACGTTCACAACTAAATTGTTACAAATTTTAAACAGTTTTTAAAAGTTCTCCAGTGTTTTAAAATATGATTATTATATAAAATGAGGGCTCTTTGTTAGAGTCAATTTTAAAATTTTATAAATTTGACCGAGTAATTTATAAATGAGAATCTTGAAACAAATATGATGTCAAGTAAACTTGTTTTTCTATGTAAAAATATAACAGGAACGTGTTTGTTCATGTAGAAAACTGGCAATTTGAGAGTGACTTGAAAAAGAATCAATTGTCTTATTATCAGACGTGTAATCATTTTATTGGATACCAATTGATTCCAAGTGGAAATGTTAGTATTAACCTCAGAACTTTGTCAAGGTGCGTCTAGATACCGTATAGTCCCACTTTGTTTATTAGCAAGTAATATAGCAATCACGATATGCTAATAGTACAATAAGAAAAAACTTCCAAAAAAGACATTTTGTTGACCAATAGAATCAATTTATAACCTTTAATTTGGAATAAAAATTCACTAGTTGACACTTTATATTGCTTTCTATCACCATTTACATTTTTTAGCCTTTTATAAAAGATATTATCTCACTAAATACGTAGCTTTTAAAAAATGTTACACATTGTAACCTTCACCTTAAAAAAAAATTTCATCAATTTAAATTTTCTGTCTTTTAATTTAATATGTTCCCATGTTATTAATCTCTTTTTTCTTCATAAAAATATTAAAACTAATTTTTCCTTTATGATAAACACGTACACATGCATATTTTTCATATAAATAAAAAAAACAATATTCTAATAGAACTAATCTTTAAAAAAAAACTCATTAAAAAAGTTTTCATTAACTAAAGATGTATAATATGTTATAACTAGTTTTTTGTCCTCGGGCATTGCCCCGGGAGACATTACGTGACATCTACACATGTGGAAAAAATTATATAAAAGTAAAATTTTTGTGGTAAAAGTTAAAAAGTGAAAAGTTATGTGGCCAAAAGTAAAGAAAATGAAAATTTGGTGGCTGAAGTTGAAAGTTTTGAAGTTATGTGGTAAAAAGTTAAGAATATGAAACTTCGTTGACAAAAGTTAAAAATTCAAAAATAAAGTAAGAAAATGAAACTTTCCTAACAAAATTTGAAAAAATAAAAGTATCAAAAGTAAATAAGCCAAAACTTTTGTGTACGTGGAAAATAAAAGAAACGAAAGTGATGTGGTAAAAAGTAAAAGGACGAAAAGTATAGGAAATTTATGCATGTGATAAAAAGTAAAGAAAATGAAACTTTTGTTATAAAAGTTAGAAAAACAAAAGTTTAAAAAGTAAACAACACAAAACTTTTGTGCAAGAAGTAAAAGAAATAAAAATTATGTGACAAAAAGTAAAAGTTTTAAAAGTTTTAGTGATAAAAGGTAAAAAAAATGAAGTTTTGTAGCGAAAATTAGAAAAACGAAAGTTTAAAAACTAAATAAAACAAAACTTTTGTGCCAAAAGTAAAAGAAATCAAATTTATGTGACAAAAAGTAGAAAGTTAAAAGTTTATGTGATAAAAAGTAAAAAGACTAAAATTTTCGTGACAAAAGTTAGAAAAACGTATGCTTAAAAACTATATGAAACCAAACTTTCGTGCTAAAAGTGGAAGAAATTAAAGTTATATGACAAAAGTTAAAAGGTTAAAGTTATATAGCAAAAATTAAGAAACCTAAAAATCTAAATAATCTAACTTTGTATTAAAAATAAAAGATGTAAAAGTTTAGGGTAAAAGTGTAAAACAATAAAAGTAGTAGTATTTTGTGGCAAAAGAGAAAAACTAAAAGTTTAGTGATGAAAATAAAAAAATTGAAAAGTTTACTGTAGATAGCGCTACATTAATTATTATACAGTAATAATATCTTTTTCTTGCATAAAACATCATAACTAATTTGACTTTATTGTAAACATAATAATACGAAGAACTAGTAAAACATGAATCTACTAGTGTTTTCCATCCTTATGTATGTTTATAGCTCGATCATCAGAATTAAACTAATACATTCAGATATTGAACCGGTAATAATATGAAGAACTAGTAAAACATGGATCTACGATAAACAGTAAAACACACTCAAAAATATCTAACAAATAAAGTAAAATAGATAAACGTGTATATGATCACATCGATCCAAACAAGTATTCAGCCTATTAGCCTATCGTCATTAAAGGAATAATAAAGTCTGAAAAGATTAAAGACATTGTTTACTAACCGAAAGTAATTAAAAGAGATAGATCTAGGTAGAAAATGAAGATCAGAAGATGCTAGAAGCTCCAAAACATGTACTGTACAAAACGAGATTAAATACTTTTTGTTGATGGTGTCTAACGATTTTTAATAGTAAGAAATCAAAGAAAAATAAAAGTCATCATGTTCTCACAAATAGCCAAAGTAAAAAATCAACTTTATCCAGTGAGAAAATTGATACCCTCACAATATAGAGTTCCGTAACATAAGATATTTTCTTAGTGGGTTTATACATGACGTGTGTACGACGCGTTATCAAAGATACTTGGCCTATAAAACCCATGCCATACATCAACACAAAAGTGCTGATCTAACAACAAACATATATCAAACATGGCTTACAATTATTACCAAAAAAGTTTAACCATATTCATAGCCTTGCAACTACTAGCCATGGCCTTCCAAGCCACTTCATCACGCATCCTTGATGAGCAGTCCATGCTGGTTCGACATGAGCAATGGATGGCGCATCATGGACGTGTTTACAAAGATGAAAAAGAAAAGCAACAAAGATTTCAGATATTTAAAGACAATGTCGCGCTTGTGGAAGCACACAATGGAGGTCCTGACGTTGGATACACGCTTGAGGTCAATCAATTCGCTGACTTAACCAATGAGGAGTTCCGTGCTTCCCATCATGGTTACAAGAAACAACCACTTCCACGTGAGGTCTCCGACACTAGTTTTCGGTATGCAAATGTTAGTGTTGTTTCCAGTGAAGTAGACTGGACACAACAAGGGGCGGTAACATCTGTTAAGGACCAAGGCAGATGCGGTAATTAATTAAGCTTATACTTTACTACTCGTATATATTACGTACGTACGTACTCCATTTAGTAGTCGATCACAATTGTAATTAATGACATACACAAATTATATATATATATATATATATATGATGTACTTTTTATAATATATGTGTCACTACATGTGTAACTTAACTTACACACTTCTTCTTTCTTCTTCCTTCCATCTCCGACCACCACCACCACCATCATGATCATCTCCGACCACCACCGTGATCTTCCAGCGACGGCGACCATCTCCGGCGAGACTTACACATGTGTAACTAACTTACACATGTGTAAGTACAACTTTTTTTTAGCATATTAGCGTTTAAAATTTCTAGGTTTTTTCCTTCGCGAGACAACCACCACTAGCCACCATTATCTCCGACCACCCAGCGACGGCGTCGGCAGCAATGGCGGAGCCCGTACCGTAGCACACCGCCACCATCTCTTGGATCGCCGCCCATCAAATCCATACGATTCCCATATGCGTCTCTTGACGGTTAAGTTTAGAATTGATAAGGGCCTCTGGCCCGTACCGTAAACATCCGAAAATGAACCTGATTCTCGCCAGAGAGTTAACTTACACATGTGTAAGTTGTACTTACACATGTGTAAGTTTCGCCGGAGATGGTCGCCGTCGCCGGAGTATCATGGTGGTAGTCGGAGATGATCATGGTGGTGGTCAGAAGAAGAAGAATTGTGTAAGTTAAGTTACACATGTTACACATGTACTATAAAAAGTACATGTACTACAAATAACCCACCCCTATATATATATAGGGTAAAGTTATTTTGAGAACCCCTTTTTTACGAGAACCTTTGAGAACTTTTCAAATCAAGCCCAACCGATGATTGTTCTTTACATGAAAATTGTTTTTTGATGGTTTTCTAAATAACTTATATGTAATTTTAAAGTTTATAATTGTGTGGAGGCATGGATTATCATCCTTTATACAATTATGTGGAGATTTGGATTCTTGATCACATGTGCACGAATATTGCTATGATCACATGTATGCAAGTCGATCACATGTAATCATAGCAATATTCGTGCACATATGTATATATATAGGGTAAAGTATAGGGGTGGATTGGGCTTGATTTGAAAAGTTTTCAAAAGTTCTCGCAAAAAAAAGTTCTCAAAATAACTTTTCAATATACATATACATATATACATATAGGGGTGGGTTATTTTGAGAACCATAAAAAAAAAGAACGCGAGAACCAATCCTGGCCATTGATTTTGATCTTGATGATATTTAATTTTCTCTCTCCTCATTTTCACCCAATTCATTCAAATGGTTTTATCTCACAAACCGTACATCGTTAAACGAAAAAAAAAACATGGGTGGTCTTAAAATTTTGTGCTCTTTCATTAGAGATGCGACTTAATATACTTTTGACAAACTTTTAAATTTCGATTTTTTTTTTAACTTTTTTTTTAGCGATAATCCTACACATGTGTATGATGTATATCCTATACATGTGTAGGACGTCCTACACATGTGCAGGACATGTGTAGGGTATACATCATACACATCCTACACATGTGCAGGTAAAAAAAAAATTCGAAAAAAAAAAATTTCGAAATTTAAAAGTTTATCAAAAGTATATCAAGTCGCATCTCTAATGAAAGAGGACGAAATTTTAAGACTACCCATGGTTTTTTTTTCCGTCTAACGATGCACGGTTTGTGAGATAAAACGTTTTGAAAAATTTGGATGAAAGTGATGAGAGAGAAAAAAAGAGATGAGATGTGTGGCCCAGATTGGTTCTCGCGTTCTTTTTTTTTATGGTTCTCAAAATAACTTTCCTCTATATATATATATATATATATATATATATTTCATGTAATTAATTAACTTCGCATTTGAACCCTTCGAGTATATCCATAACACGTCGATCTAATTAATTAATTGATAGTTTTTTATTAATAAACCTACTCTACAATATCTCTGGCTCCACACTATATTTATGTTCATTATATATTGCCATGCATGCATAACACTTATATTTGAATTACCTTCTAATCATATCTATAAGTTTTGATACATTTACTAATGAACCTACTCAAATAAGAGGTTTCTCGATCAACTTATGCATGTGTGTTCATTTCTATATATTGGAAACAGGATGTTGTTGGGCGTTTTCGGCGGTGGCAGCTTTGGAAGGTATCAACCAGATCAAAACCGGGAAATTAATATCTTTGTCAGAGCAAGAACTCGTTGACTGCGATACTACCAATCATGGTTGTGGAGGAGGTACTATGGAGAAGGCCTTCGAGTTCATCGTAAACAATAACGGTCTAAGTTCTGAATCCGCTTATCCATACACCGCGCAACAAGGTGTTTGTAAAAGAGCCATCCCGGCAGCCACAATCTCTGGGTTTGAGAGAGTTCCGATGAATGACGAAAAGGCCCTGCTGCAGGTATAATTAATTATATATAAATGAGTACTGGCCGGTACTTATGTATTTATAAATAACATATATAGCTTTTGATTAATTATAAAAATCACTTAAAACTGACAAGTGACAACTTTGTTTCCAAAGAGTCACCATTGAATTTTTTGGAGCCACTTCATCTCAATATTCACCGCCAGATAATTTTTGTTATAGTAGATTTTAGGCTTAGCTATTCAATTTTTGGAGTCAAAACCACTCCATAATGGAAAAATGATCTGTACTGTAGATTTTACCTAAGCTTAGGTACTGCCAATTTAAAAAAAGTTACAAAGTAGGAGGATTTGTTTGGGGAGTAAGAAGCCCCTTTGACATCTAGCTCTTCATCCGCAAATAATCCTTTAAATTTGATAAACATACATAGCCCCCTGAATTTTACATAACCTCCCCTGAATTTTACATAATCCCCCGGATAGGTATTGCATGTTTTAGTTAACCTTTCCCCCAAAATAATATATAATCGTGTTTGACATTTTTCATATGCATGTTCAATATGAGTATATATTTATTATGTGTACACATTTTCTTTGGCTATACACAATAATCTGTACGTACGTGTTTTTTTTTTTGTGAACTAAAATTGTGGCATCTTCATTTTTAAAATCTACAGGCGGTAACACAGCAACCCGTTTCGATTGCCATTGATGCAAGAGGATCTTATTTTCAACTATATAATGGTGGTGTTTTTAGCGGGAGATGTGGAACTGATCTCGACCATGCTATAACTGCAGTCGGGTATGGGACCACCATGGATGGGACCGATTATTGGCTCATGAAGAACTCATGGGGTGAGTCATGGGGAGAAAATGGTTATATACGAATTCAAAGAGATGCTGCAGAAGAAGGATTATGTGGTATCGCTAAGGATGCGTCTTACCCTATTATTTGAAATATGAAAAGTTATAAGTTGCAGAATATATATATATATATATATATATAAGTGTGTATTTGTCATATAAAATGAAATTGTGATGTGTAAAATCTAAGTTATAAACTTAGAATAAAGAACTATAGCAACTAATATTGATATTAAGACTATTATACAATCGGATAATAGACTATGGGCCTGTTATGTTTATATCCATTAAGTGCCGTGTAATTAAGTGTCTGTCTGAATTTAATGTGTCTGAAACGAGTAAGACGGTAAATAAATAATTGTTGTTTGTTTTGTATGCTGAATTAACCGACTGAATAATTAAGATTACTATAACGCCCTTGATAGAAATTAGGGAGTGGATAGTGGGGTAGTTATCAAGGATAATTATGTAAAATATATTTTAGTTGTACTTTTTAATTAAGTGATGACTTATTAGATAAGTCTTAAACAAACATAATTTTCAACTTAGACAATTAAGATTAAGTCATGATTCATGGATTAAGTGGTTATCAAACACCACCTATGCCTATGTCATAATATGGTACTAGAATTTGTACCCGCGCTTTGCCGCGGGTACAAGTTCTCTAACGTAGAAAGCATTTAATGGTAATATATACATTTGAAAAAAAGTTGTTATCACTTTTAATTACAGCTAACTCTTATCATTATTAATTATAACCAAAGTAGAAATTTTAATATGCTAAAAAGGTCCCCAATGGACTCGTCTCTCTGTTCGTTCGACATCATCGGACGAGTCCACACCGTTGGGTGGGACTCGTCCCTTGTTCGTTCGGGTCACTCGTCCGGTGTGTTCGTTCCTCCAGGGACGAATGTTGTTTGTATTTTTTTTGTAATGCAACGGATAGTTTTCAAGGAAGAAGACAAAACTTTTCAACTTTCAAAAGTTGGCAAAACAGGTCCCTGTAACGGCTTGTTTGACCACCTGCAGTTCAAAAATTTTACACTTTTAGTCCTTTAACGGCTAGTTTTTGAAAAAGCCTATATATACACCTCCATAAGCACTAGAACACACCACACTTGCATTATTCAGATATATTCACACATACAAAACCATTTTAAGCAGAAAATCATGTCGAACTTCAACAACCAAAAAGAAAATGACTTCTGAAACAACGCCGTGAACGATTTTAATCAATCGTACTCTAACCAGCCACCACAAACACCCTTCATCCCACCACCAAATGACCCCTGTTATGCTCAATTCATGGCAGCTTATTATGCTTCATTTGCCGCTGCACAACCCCCTAATTTCTACCATGGGGGTCGTCGTTAGCTGCACAATTTCAACAACTTGATCAACACTCGTTTCCCACACCACCATGTAACCTTACCCCCACACATGAATCTGCTCCCACGCCGGAATCTATTCCCACCCCCCAATCCATTCCTGAAGCACAACCAAAAAAGGGTCGGGTCAAAAGCATGTCCAAACGCACCAAGAAAAGCAAACAACCAAAAGAACCTGCTGCAAACTTGTCAAATTGGACCGAGCTTGAGATGAAAGTTCTCACTGAGTGTTGGATCGATGCTACAGAAGATCCATACGTCGGCAAAGACCAATCTGTTGATTTTTTTGGGGGAAAATCATAGATAAGTACAATGCAAGATTCCCCAACAACAAAAGAAACCACAATCAGATAAGTGGCAAGTGGAGAAAGATCATAACAAATGTGTCAAAGTTCAACGCAATCTGGAAAGGCTATGATGGTCATCGGTGTAGTGGTGAGAACGATACCCAAGTAATGGAAGAAGCGCGATCAGAGTACTTTACTCAAACCAAAACTCAGTTTACCATATACTATTGTTGGTTGCTTGTGAAAGATAAGCCAAAGTTCTTCGCTCTATCCAGTCATGATGTTCTGGGCCGAAGCTTGCATAAAAGGAAAAACGTTCTTAATGTTGTTGATAGTGAAGATGAGGAGGAGGAGGGGACCCAATTTGCGCCGGTGGACCTTGGTGATAATGACTTCTTCGGTCAGGATACTTATACACGCCCCCTACTAAGTCAAAGGCATCACGAACATCTGCTTCTTCAGATGCGGGGTCTGCTCGTTCTTCAGCTTTCGACCTAGCCGCCCGACTCGACCGACTTGGGTGTAAAAAGGAGATGGTGTTGGATGAAAAACAAATGTCTTTGGCTGCCATTCGTGAGGAAGAAAGGAAGCGCACCATGTATACTGCTCTTTCTTTCATGGACAAAACATAATGTGATGATGAGGAGAAGAATTACATCAAGGAAGCTAAGAAGAAACACATGGCGGAGTATAAAGACTTCCTTTTCGGTCCCAATTAGTTTAGGTTTAATTTAAAAAAATAAAAATGTTGTTGATCACGTATGTAATTACATACATGTTATTAAGGCCTAGAGGCATGACAAGAACCCCTTTGACCCATCTTATTTACATATACATTATATTGTTACAAATGAGTGGGTAAAAGTTGTTATCATATAAATTACTTACACTTTCAGCCTATAAATATTCCCTTAAAAGTGAATCACATTCACTTCCACATATCTGCATTCTATCTCATGCATGATACAAAAGTGAATAACATTTCACTAAAAAAACCTCTTTAACCAATACATGAGATTACAAGAGGTGGACCACACAAATAAATGAATCATATTCATTTTACATATACATATCACATACGAGTACAATACTGGACACCATGGGATGTCATCAATTCTCTCATACACATATAACACTTCTCTCATGTGATAAAGCAAATGGAGTGAGTCATATTCACATTCCTAGCTACCACTTGATATCACATAATATATAGTTAAGTGAACATCATTCACTCACTTCACTACACACGAATACAACACTAAAAGAAGTGTCTTCACTTACTACTATATTATTATTCGCATATCAATCTCATAGTAAACGAAATGATATTTGTTCATTTCGAGCATACAAAACAAGTGAGCCAATCTCATTTATTACTTATCCTGTTAGAGCTCATGAGAAACGTTTATCTCACTCTAGGACAACCATTGTCACCTTAGGCTCGCTAAGAGCTTATTAGGTTCGCATTGAAAATTCAGGAGATGTGATGGTTGTCGCGGTCAAATCCGTATCGTCACTGAGCCAGTCAATCTAGGTTCAAACAGTTGTTGTGTTTTGTTTTTGTTTTTTTTTTCATTTTTAGGTTGTGTGCTTTATTTTATTGTAATTTGTTTTTTTTTATGTTCTAAATGTATTTGTATTTTTTATTTCTAATGAACTTGTGTGTTTTGTTAATAATTTGTGTTAATGGACTAAAAATGTATTTTATTAATAGTTTAGAGGGTTAAAAGTATAAAGTTTGGATAAATGGGTAGAATTAAATAATTGGTGGGTCCAAGACTAGTCTTTGGTGGATGAGTCCATTGGGTGCATTTTGAGGGGATTAGTCATTGAAGTGTTTTTTACTGATGTGGCGCTGACAGGGACTAGTCTTAGGTGAATTTGTGGTGTCCATTGGGGAGCCTCTAATAGGTATCATAACAGTGTAAACAAATGGTTAAAGAAATAGGAAACCGATTAAACTATTTAGTCCATCTCTAATTGATGAAACTTATGACTTAACAAATTACAAATCTTAAGTTAATAATTATGTTTATAGACGATTAATAACTATAACGTAATGTTATGAATAAGTCGAAAAACTTTATCATTTCAAAAAGATAAAAGATGGTATTTTTATGCTTAGTCCGTTTTGTTTTTTTTTTTACAGTACAATTTAGAAGTGAAGTGATTATCTGATTATTACGTTTGTAAAACGCAATTAATCTAAAAAAGTGTTTGTGTGAAAAAGTGATAATCTGCTATAAAAACGCAGTTTTGAAGAAACATGTACATATCTGCTTTTTCAAACGCATAATCTATTTTAAAAACGCAAAATCTATTTTGTAATCACAGTAACAAACGCCCCTTAATAAACACTGCAAAAGTACAAAATAAATGAAAAATAGTTAGTACGTGGAATCCAAACCACATTTGAATCCAATTTATTTCTCCACTATTTGTCGGTGAGAAAAGCTATGTGGAGTCCTACCTATATCTATCTTTATTTTGACCATTTTATTATATCTTTATCTTCTTTGTAATTTATGTTTAGATATCAATCATTTACAGCGGAAAATATGCTAGTATAATTGATCATCATCTTCTTTTCCATTTGTATATATGTATGCATGAATTTCTATTAGTTGATGTATGTTGTTTTCTTCACCATTTTTTACAATCTTGGTTAAACATCCTATTTTTTTACCACCACCTACAACGTTGCCGCTGCCACATCAATACCAGATTCTTCTTGCAATTTTCATTTTGAGCCGTTGTTTTTAATGATTAAAATATCTCCGTAGATCTTATTTGTTGTTTGAATTTTGATATGGTAAGGAAATGGCCGATGGAAGACGGTGACCAACCGAAGGTGATGAAATTGAGACGGTTAAGAAATAGCCGGTAGATGACGGTGGCTATGGTAAGGAAGTGGCCGGTGGAAGACGGTGGCCAACCGAAGATGATGAAATTAAGACGGCATCTCCGCTGATCGGGCAGCGGCGCGCCTCTTTTCCGGCCGCATCTAACGACCGCTGCCACCACTCCCCAAATTTTGTTTATCTTTAAAGAATCAGGAAAATAAGTAATGGGTTTGTAACTTATGCATATATATTTGTATGTTGTACATTGTGCATATAGACTTGTAAAAACCAAGTTGGTTTTTAGTATATAGGGTAAATAAATATAGACCAAGTTGGTTTTTAGTATAAAGGGTAAATAAATATAGACTATGTCTATGTCATAGTATTGTATAAGTAAGTTCATGATGATTCGAAATGAACATATTGTTAAATATTTAAATTAATGTATTTAAAGTGTGTTTTTCTTAAAATTCATTTTTAAACTAATTACAAAATAAGGGAATTACCAGCCGTACAAGTAAGATTATATTTTTAATTTTTAAACTAAACCAAACCAAACCAATGCTATGACAAATATCTATCTAAAAAGATATATTTTGCAGAGAAATTATTACAAATCGTCCCTGTATTCTGCTTGGTTCGCATTTTGGTCCCTCGATTTTTTTTATCATTAAGTGTCCTTGCGATTTTTCATTTCATTGTCAGAAGTCCCTGCTACAAACGTCCGTCCATTTTTAGCCGTTAAGCCCCTTACGTACTTGTCACGTGTGGGTAAAATCGTCTACCTATAATAAAAACAAACCACAGGGATTAATTGTCGATATATATATATATATATACTATAAAAAAACCCTTTTTACATTTTCCCCCAAATCAATACCCGATCAAAACCTTAAAAAAACCTACCCAATGGAGGATAAACGACCCTATTTTGTTCTTGAAGCTTCCATTCGTTTTTAAAGACTTATGTTTTTTGTATAAAGAGTTTATTGCTTATTTTTGTAAGGAAACAAATCATCTTTTAGTATATTAAATACGTAAAAGCATGTTCAGATTAAAGAACAAGAAAGAGGAGAAAGAATAAGGTGTTTTGGTATAAGTATGATTTTATATCATTATCACAAATAGTCTATGTGGTTACAAGAAAGACGATTATACCCTCATGTGCATTGCACATGAGGGGTTTAACGGAGGAAAAATGACGGTTGTTAGTGGCAGGGACGACTAGCAATGAAAATGAAAAGTATATGGACATCTATTGATAAAAAAAACACAGGGATGAAAATGTGAATCGAGCAAACCACATGAACGATTTGTGACAATTTCTCTATTTTGTAGGAAGGGATTTTCACGATTTGTTTCCAATTTGATCAATTAAGTTATCTTGACATTTGGATTGAAATTAAGGATGAAAATTTAAAAATAGAATTTGAATCTTGATTTTAATTTAAAAGTCAAGATTTGGTTGATTCACCACCCATATTTTATATGTTTTCCTATATTTTTTCACTACTTTTTTACTATGTAATTCGACTTTCATTATCATAATTGCTAATAATTCAACGCTTGACCCAAACATACCTCTCAATTGGTAATATTTTGTGAATTGAAAATAATAAAAAAAAAATCAACATAGGTGCATATAAAACACTTAAATTGGCTAAAAGTTCACTACGATTCACTAAAATTCACCTTTTTTAAACGTAATTTGATTTTTTGCCACATAATTACTAATAGTTCAACACTTGGTGCTAATATACCTCCCACTTGGTAATATATAGTGAATCGACAAAAATATTGGAAGTAATGGCATATAAAACACTTTAAAAAAATATCAAAAAGTCAATCCATCTCGTGCTATCGATGACTGGCTTTCTTTTTATCTTAGAACAACGTTTTGTGGCAAAAAGTTGTGATATTATGAGCATGTGTGTTATCACCCTTGTTCTGCAAAGGTGTGCAGGTTCCAACTTCTAGCATATTGCCTACCTTATATGTCACAGATCAGGTTCAAATCATTAACATCTAACACTTGCATTTTTTTTAATAAAAAAATCTCCATCTAACATCTTATTCAAATCAAAGTGTTGAAAGACATCTAGGTTTCCATTTTTTGTTACTATTGCTACCACCGTTGACAAACTCAAAGAACCAACAACATATGATTGTGATTGCAAAGCTAAACATGAGAGGTTTTGATATTTTGAAAATCTTTAGAGCATTTGGGTGTTGTAACTGAACCAAACTACTCAAGTACTCTATTTATAACAGTTTTAGAATGGCAAATTGGTGAAAAAAATGAGCTATATACAGTTTAGTCCTTTAATAAACGGTAACTACTTATCTATTTATAAATGTTAACTACTGGGAAAAAAAAGAAGACTATTAGTCATTCTAACGATCAGACTGTTGACAACCGGTAAAACCGTTTGGCGAACCACGTCCTCGACTGGTTCTAACGGTAATATCTCAAACCAGTTTAAAACCAATGGTTTCAAGCAAATCAAACCAGTTTGGAAAAAACCAACTTTTTACGATTTAGGTTACGGTTTTCCAAAACCGGTATTCTTTTAGGGCCAACAACAATGTTTTAAATACTGGTATTTTGGTCGTACCGGTCAGGTACCTAGTACCGGTATATTGGCCGGTACGTACCGACATGTTAATTTAATTTTTGTATTTTTATAGAAATCTTACAAAAGTTGTTACAATTTAACAAAAATAATCAAAATACAAGTACAATTCACTTAAAAACAATGTTTTAAAAACTGGTATTTTAGTTATACCGGCGTGGAAAAATTTTCCGGTATTGCCGGTATTATCGGTAATACCAGAATTACCGGCCGGTACGACTATTTTTAATTTATTATATTTTTTTGTGTAAAAATCCTACAAAACTTGTTACAATTTAACAAAAAAAGTCAAAATGCAATTATGATTTACTCAAAAATAATACCAAATATGTATTTTATAACAAAATATAGGTTTTAAAGTTCACAAATAACAAAAATGAACATTAAAATATCATAAAAATAATTTTTTTTAAAAATCAAAATTTATATTTTGAAAATACCGGAAATACCGGTATGGTAATACCGGAAAATACCGGGAATACCGAAAATACCGGACTTAAAATACCGGCGTGGTCTCCGGTACCAGTAATACCGGTAATACCGGCCGGTATTTACCGATATTTAAAACATTGCTTAAAAATAATCAATGTTTTAAATTCCGGTAAATACCGGCCGGTATTACCGGTACCGGAGACCACGCCGGTATTTTAAGTCCGGTATTTTCCCGGTATTTTCACTATTCAATACCGACCAGTATTTTCGGTATTCCCGGTATTACCATACCGGTATTTCCGGTATTTTCAAAATATAAATTTTGATTTTTTCAAAATTATTTTTATGATACTTTAATGTTATTTTTTGTTATTTGTGAATTTTAAAACCTATATTTTGTTATAAAATACATATTTGGTATTATTTTTGAGTAATTATAATTGCATTTTGACTATTTTTGTTAAATAGTAACAAGTTTTGTAAGATTTTTACACAAAAAAATATAATAAATTAAAAATAGTCGTACCGGCCGGTATTTCGGTATTACCGATAATACCGGTAATAACGGAAAATTTTTCCACGCCGGTATAACTAAAATACCGGTTTTTAAAACATTGAAAATAATACCAAATAGTTATTTCATAACAAAATATAAGTTTTAAATCTTACAAATAACAAAACATAATATTAAAGTATCAAAAAATAATTTTTTAAAAAAATCAAATAAAAAAAACTAAAATACCGGTATTACTATCCCAGTAATACTGGAAATACCGGCCAGTATTGAATAGTGAAAATATCAGACAAAATACCGGGATAATTATACCGAGATACCACTTGATATCCGGTATTTCGGATAATACCGGCTGGTATGTACCGGTATTTAAAACACTCAGCAGTCTTATTTGCCTGGTTCCAAAATAGCCCAATAATGACATCCGATTACGAGCCCAATTAGACCAAATCCAACTTAATATAAAACCCACCCAACCAACCCTAGATATTATATTCCGGTAACGAAAAAAAGCTAAGAAAAAAAAACTTGAATCATCAATCAAATTATATTATCAGCTAGGGTTTCTTTTATCTCCTCCTCTGCCTGCCTATTAGGGTTTACGAAAACCTAACCACCGTATCAAACAAATGGACCCTCTTTTAAAGAAACGTAAATCCGACGACGTAAACGGCACCACCGATCTCATCCAAAACGACGTCGGTCAATCCCTAACGACACAAGACGCCCGCAAAATCCTCGAATCCTTCACTAAGGAACAGCTTTTAGACGTCTTACAAACAGTCGTCGTTCGCGACGTCGCCGTCTTGGATTCCGTACGATCCATAGCAGATTTTGATCCCGCACAGAGGAAACTTTTCATCAGAGGAATCGGTTGGGAAACCACCACCGAAAAACTGAAATCGATTTTTTCGGTTTTCGGAGAACTCGAGGAAGCGATAGTGATAACCGATAAGAACACAGGGAAGAGTAAAGGGTATGGATTTGTGACATTTAAACACGTGGACGGTGCTGTTTTGGCGTTGAAACAACCTAGTAAGAAAATTGATGGTCGGATTACGGTGGCCCAGTTGGCTGCCGCTAGGGATTCGTTGACTGTGGATGTTTCAATGAGGAAGATTTACGTAGGGAATGTGCCGTTTGAGATTAGTTCGGAACGATTGTTGAGTCATTTTTCGAGCTACGGGGAAATCGAGGAAGGACCGTTGGGGTTCGATAAGCAGACGGGGAAGCAAAAGGGGTTTGCTTTTTTTGTTTATAAGAGTGAGGAAGGTGCAAGGAATTCTTTGGTTGATCCTGTTAAGAATATTGATGGTCATCAGGTTATGTGTAAGATGGCTACTGATGGGAAGAAGGGGAAGCCGGGTGGCGGTGGCGTTGGTGACGCTACACCGCCCATTGGCTCGATGCCTGGGTCTATGAATTCGGGTTATGGTTTGCCAGGTTAGACGATTTTAAATTGTTTTGTTTTTGGTATTTGTATGTGTTTTTTGTGCTTGTTAGACACTGTATGATTGTATGTTTTGTTTAGTGGGTGATGGTTTGCGTAGAAACGAGTAATTATAGAAAAAAAATGAAATCTTAGTTGGGAATGTAACAAAGGGATTTAACTGACCTGGACTTGTGTTTAGTGACTTATACAGCAGGAGAATTAGGAACTGATTAACTGTTACTGTAATGGTGTATTGCAGGTGGGAGATCATCGTTTAGTGCATTTTCTGGCGTGCCTCCGTTGCCTTCTCATCAGAATCCGCATCTGAATGCTTCTGCGCATTCTGGAATTGGAAGTGGTCCTGGGTATGCAAATCAGGGGCCACCTGCTTATGGTACTGGTGGATATGGTACTGGTGGATACGGGACTGGAGCCTTTAGTGGTGGCTCGCATTACGCAGGTGGTGGGGCTGGTGCTCCGGATTACCCCGGGCCGAATAATCTTGGAACTTCTATGAACAGATTGCCTCCTACTCAGGGAGGATACGGTGATGGCGGAAATTATGGTCAGTCTTCAGCTTACCCATCACAACCTAACCTGCCTCCAGCTGGTCCAAGGGGACCTCATGGTGGGATGTACCATGGCGGGCCGCCATATTATTGAGGTAACTTTATGCTTTTCCCTTCACTCTTTTGAGTCCATTTATGCCTTAATTATATCTTGCATTCGGATGAATGCACCACTGTCTGGAATTTCAGAAAAACTGGGTCATATTATCTTTTTTTGGTACCAGAGTCAGATAAGTAGTTTGTTGACTTTCTTTGTAGTCGCTTTTGCATTCTTTTTAGTTGATAAGTATGCTGTATTTAGCGAGTTCTATGGATATGGCACTCCGCCAATGCTTATAAGTGCCGGGTTTTTCTTGATTGGTTGCGTGGTATGGTGGTAGGATGGGATACCTGTTCTATTTGAGTTAGTTTTCATAGGATCATCAGTGTTTGCTAAATCTATTTGTTTTTGTTTTTCTTTACTTGTTCAAAAATCATTTTGTTCTCATGTCTAAGATCTATTCTTGTTGGAGAAGCTGTTTCTTCATTTGTTTTTTCATTACTGTTTGTGCCTCTTTGACTCTATGTCAGCCTTAGAATATTTAATCTGAATATGTTTTTATTAATGTGGGCATTTGTGTAGTAGATGTAGAAAGCACGTTTGCTGCATATAATTGGTGGATGTAAATGTGGGTATTTTAAAATACAAAAACTAGTCGTCTTGGTTAGGAATGTTACTCTAAATTAGGTCTCTGTTGGTTTTTCTAGGGATGTAAAGAACCGTACCTTTGATCTAACCGCTAGACTGGAAAACGGGAAAACTGAAATTGTAAAAAGTCAAACCCCGAAAAACCTAAAAAATACCTGTGGCTAACCGAATCAAGTTTTGATGTAATGATCATATCAGTCACATAATTTAGCTAACTGCCTGCCTTTGTTGCTTAAAATGGTTTAAAATTTTTAGCTAACCGAACAGAACCATTTGCATCCCGAAATTTCTTCAGTTATTATATCTTGGTAATTGTGCCTATAGTGGTGCTATTCTTCTTTCAGAATTGTACATTGTAGGTATGCTGGTAATAGATATTCTATTCCTTCCTTTATAACTTGTATGGACAGTTAAAGGCGATTATCTGTTGTTTATTTGGGTTTTGGTGCTAGCTTGTGGAAGTGATGGATTGAGCTCAATGTGGATATTTGATTCAGGTGTTTGAGAGCTTGTTGGACGCAAATGATTTAAATGCTTGTGCTGATTTCGTGCTTGGTGTCTATGGTTGATAAATGGATTGCTGTACCTTTGTTGCTGCTTCACTCTATCTGCCTATATGATACCTCTTAGTTTATGTTTACTGTAGTCAGTCATTAATCTTTGTTCAGAACTTGCAAACAGCTGTACTTATTTTTATGAATGTTCTATCAGGCATCCTTTGCTGTAGTTTGTGTTTGTTTGTAATGTCTCTAAGCAAATAATAGATGTTTGATTATATGCTATTCTTGTGTCTGTTTTTTATTTGTTATATGTTTTTGTATCACCTTGCTGGGTGCTACCTGAGATTTGCAAGGTTGAAAATGATTGGCGATTTGAGATTGGATAATCTATGTTCTATGATGTTCATGATTGCCTTTCCTGTTGTTTGCATCAGACGATTTGAGATATCAGACTCCCCTAAAAGCTTGTGATACACCATGTCTCTTCTTTTCTACATGTACCATTTAAAGACGATTCTCTGGATATCTGTATTCTTTGTTGGGTTCTATTTAGATGAATCATTCTGGTCATCATTTTTCAACATCATGAACTAAAAGCTGATACCAGTCTATGTCATTGCTTCTACCAATACTTAAAGGGACACTGTCTTTTGACAATGACAGATCGGCAGTATTGTTACCTGAAGTTTTTTTTATGTTATATGAGTATTTGGACATCTGCTTAGCTATTTTGGTGGGTTGCTTTAGGATGAAAGAAATTTGTCTGATGATAGTTTGTATTGTGTATATTTGTAATGCTAACAAGTTATGAGGAACTATATGTCACACATTTGTATTGAACATGTCAGGTAAAGTGGGCAGCTTGAGATTCAAAATGTGGCATAGTTGTGGCAGCCTATCTGCATTAGATTAAAGCTAATCATATCATATCATTACAGTATCTATGCATGATGTTAAATTTTGGAACTGAATCTAGGTGTAAGTGTGTTTTTTGGTTTCTTGTTATATTCATGATATGGACCATCCTCAAGCAAGGTAGGACAGGGATTGTTGCTTGCCTTAACAACTCTTGTCTTAATGTTGAATTACTTATTTGTATTTTGTCCTTGTACATCTATATGTGTGCAGTTTGCTTATAAGTTGGAGATTTTAATGATCATGTAGTTTTTCATAAGAAAAGACAAAAATATAACATCCAAGTGGCCTTTTGTTTGCTTAAGATGTTATTGATGTGTGCAAAGATTCATCGTGGTTCATCCCCCTCTTTGGTTAGCTAATGTAGCAACCATACTTCCAATGTCATGATCATATTGATAAAGATAATCATGACCAGCATGTTTATTGAAACATATATTGATGCTGCAGATTCATTGTCTGCTCCATATCATGCTTTTGACTGTAATTTGTGTCTTGTCAGTTTATCATACTTCCGTGCAGTTTAAGTTCTTTTACGTGTGAAACCTCTATATGTTAGGATACACAAGTTTACCATAGATAATCTTCTTTTTTTTTTCTCCTCAACTTATAAGCTATAATCCTCTTAATGTTTTACCAACATCAACGTTGTGGGGATGATATGACTTTTAGCCTGCTATCTAGTTGCTAGGTTTTTGATTGTATATTCATGCTGCTATTGCTATATCCGAAATCAATGATTTTTGACCAGTCATAATATTTCTATGAAACAATATTTTTTCTGCCATACTTGTTTTTTGCTATTTGGAATCCATATTCATGAAGGATTTCCGATCGTGCTCACCTACAACAAACCTGAACCTCCCCTCTGCACCCAGCCGTCCACCTTATTCTTTGAAAGATACAACAGTTAACTTGCAGCAACTTGGATCAAGAATATCAGGTGTATTGCATCAGAGGCCCTTTTAAGTACGCAAACTTATCTATGAATGAAAGTTATATTAGAAGCGTCTGATATGACAGAACGAGTCCCAGGCCTAGAATGAATGTCCAAGTTTTGTGATATGAAGCTTCTCTTAGAAACTGCCGAGGAGACATTCAAACCACCAACAGCCAATCCAAGTGAATTTGTAAGAATCGGAGGTTTGCAAGTCGCAACTATATGCTCGATTTGGCTAGTGAAAGGGTTGTAATGTATGTTATGTGCACAAGTTTGATAGCATCTCTGGTAAAGAAATTGCTGACACCTATGGGTGGAAAGATGTCATCCACTTATCACATTCTTTTTGTAGTTTCGTTATGATGCAGTGTTAAATAACATAACTTCTAAGATAAAATGATGAATTTTTACATGTTGGATAAACCATTTGTATAAATTAAGTGTTTCGTATTACTGTGTTTCTTTTGTAATTTCTTGACTTTTGTTGCAATAAAGAATGATGACTTTTAAAAAATGGCATTTGGTCTTATCTGTCCATTTTAGGCAAAGTTGCATGTTTTGCCACACGTTGAAAATTTTGTAAATTTTTTTTTAAAACCTAAGTCGCTATTACAACATATGCTCCATATTTTACAATTTGATTTTCTTATTATTTGTTAGTTTCGTTTTATATATTTCTAAAACGAAAATTAAAAGAACAATTAAAATAGAAATAATACAATGGAACTAACAAATACTAAGTTATTAGTGGGTTGTCTTTTATTAGTTTTAGTACCTTGAAAGGTTGTTTTTTTTTTTAACATATTTTGAAAGGTTGTCTTATTAATGGTTAAAACTGACAATAACTGAAAAGAGCTAGACATAAATCATTAATGGGTTTTTTTATTTTTCTTTCTTATATATATGGAAAATGATGTTTAAAAACATATACATTATATATTAAAAATTGTCTCTTAAATTTTGTAATAGCAATGTACAAATTTTAATACACCAAATTAGTTTTTACTAACAATCCTAAGGGCTGTTACTAACAAAACCCTATATATCTATATAATTATTAAAACAGTAGGAAATCGAACGATTTTAGGGTCTCTAAAAATTGAAAGCTATTCTATAAGATTGCCACATAGGACTCAATCTTATGTGTCATCTCTAAACTTTTTATATAATATTTATCTAATATTTATATGTGTATCTAAGTTCTAAAATAATAATAATAATAATAATACCATAATTAAATTGAAATGTCGTACATATTACTAAAAATATATGTATCAATATAGAAACAATATATAAGTACCTGATTTCAGATCACATCGAATTTATATTTTGAATTTAAAATATCAAAACTTCTTAAATATTTATTTATATGTATTTCATTTTTGCTATTTTCTTTCTTTTTTGAAAACATAAATATATATTCATTTATTATCTTATAAGTATTTAAACTTATTGTCTTTATGTTTAGTCAATATCATTGGACATTATAGAAGGTTTCTCATCAAAGAGTTTAATAGGGAATCTATTTTGTGAAAACTCATTAGCGTGAAATGAGTTAAGATAACTTATGATAGACTTACCAGCATTCACAAGTAATTTCAAACTTTTTTTAAAGAATAGAAAAGATATTTATTGCAAAGTCACACCATTCAAATTAATAAATTCTATTTTAAAATTGCAGGTTAAATACCTAGTATATATATAAAACAATACTTTTTCAATGATATCCAGTAGTTGAATCGAGTTAGACATACTTTTTCTTTGTTATAACTTTCTTGAAACCAGTATAAGATAATAAGACTTTTGTAAATTGTAAACATTATTCATCGTTTAAAAATAGAATAGAATGCAAACATTACAAAATGAAAGTAAGACTACACCTGGAAAAGTTATATGACGTTAACATTATCTAGTTAAATGACGTTTTTCTAACAAACCTTAGGGTGCATTCTCGAGTTTTAATTTGATGAGATAAGAAAGGGAAGGAAAGGAAAACTTATGTTTTTGTATTCTTGAGTTTTTTTATTAAAAGAAAGGAAAGTGATGGAAAGGAAAAGTGAGGGGTTTTGGAGCTAAAAACTTTTCTTCCATATTCGACATGATTTGGAAGGATAAGTTATAAATTTATCAATATACCTTTCAACCATTATATGAACTATAATAATTATGAGGTTATAAATGTAAAATTACATATTTTTATCTTTTCTTATCCTTCTCTTTTAACTCAAGAATGCCTTTACATCCTTTTATTCACTTTTTTTTCTTTTAAATGATAAAACTCGAGAATGCATTTTATAAATATAATTTTGTATCCTTTCTTCTCCTATTCAATTTTTTTTTTTCCTTTAATAAAGACTCGAGAATACATTCGGGAGTTATTAAAACGTGTGAAAATTGATGTAAATGGATCACCCATTCGTCATGATGTTATTATAACATTTTCCCAAAGAAAAATTGGCAGTTCTAATGCATACATGCTTTGTTTAGATTTTTGATAATAGAAGGTAAATGAAGAGCAGTGGTATTTTTTTGATTGAAAAACACATGACGGTGAAGGAGAGCAGGATAGAAAATTGAAACAAGAGAATAATAAGGAATCAAATATAATGGTGTTGAAAATTGGCAGCACCATCACCACCAGTCCTCCTCCCCTTTCTATATTTAGCAACAATCAACACCCTTTCTCTATTCCAATCCAACAACATTCTTCTTCTTCTTCAAGATCCCTTTTCATGTCTTCCCTTAATTATAACTCTAATAATATTTACAATTCACCCCCTGCTTCTGCTGCTGCTATTTCCTTCCAGCCTTCCATTCTTGTTTTCTCAGGTATGTATTTATATGTATGTATACATATATAAATATAAATACATTTATCCCCAATCTTGACTTGGATGTATGCGGCTTATATTTGGGCTAACCGAGTCCTAATGTTACTTTGTGTTTTTATTTTAATTATTGCAAGATTTTGATATTTTCAATTATCAGGATAATGAGATATATTATATGATACTCAAAGGACATTACTATACTAGTAATTACAAAATGAAGTTGATGGGGTTTCAGTTGAATTTACTGATTTATAAGGTCAAAAAGGAAGACCCTTTTATCGGCTAAGCCCGATTATTCTAGAATTTACTGATTTATAGGAGGGACTGCTTTTAATGGTGTGGTTGAAGAGCTTAAGAAGTTGACTACTAGTGTTGCCCATGTTCTTCCTGTTTCTGATGACGGCGGAAGTACAGCTGAGATTGTCCGTGTTTTAGGTAACGTTTACGATTCTTCTATGACATTTAGTGGGTCTTTGGATTGCCTTATCATGTTTTCGGCTTATCGGCTTGTTGAAAGTATTAAAAAACCAATACACTCAATATTCTGATTTGTTAGTCTATCAACACGAGCGTATCTGTTAATTAAACTCAGAAGTTGATCAGCTCATAAGCCAGAGAAATGTGAGTTTACTGGCCTTCGAAATTTCAATAAGCCCAGGATATAAGGTAATCTGTAAAAGGAGTAACTGTTTGGTTTTTTGACTCGGAAATCTTGTTGTTCATGTTTCAGGGGGTCCAGCAGTTGGAGACATACGGTCAAGATGCTTGCGGTTGTCTGATCAAAGTACTTCTGAGGCTCTTGCAGTGCGGACTTTGCTTGGTTATCGTCTCCCTCTCGATGCACAAGCAGCCAAGTTAGAATGGTACATACTTGTAAACTTAGAATCATTTTGATTATATAGTGCTCTGAATAGCCTGCTGTCTAGAATTCTAGAGGTGGCGTGAGATGGATAATATGTTAAAAGAAGTCAAAGATACAACACTCCTATTGTCCATTTTATTTTACATCTTGCAAATGATTATTGTGTTAAATGTGCTTATAGAAACTATGCCGTATATTATATTTAATGAATGAGGCCGGTTCTTTGAAAAGCATATGTAATAAGCGACTTTTGAGACGCGAGTTTTCATATTTACCCATAGACCCGCAATTAATAAATACAACCTGAATGGACCTATTTTCTATTTAACGGCCTGAAAAAACACACCTTTACCATTCTTAAAGTAATTTATGTTGCGAGGGTGCTAAGCTAATAACTGTACAGGTACGGCATTGTGGAAGGGGAACATCTTTTATGGAAAGATGTTTCAAAGCCATACCGAGAAACCATTCGTGCCTTTCTTGCCTATTTTCAGAATCAGGTTTCCTGCTTTTGCTGTGTGTTAATGTTCTATTTCTAATCAAGAGTAGATGTGATTGTTTAAATGAAAAGTATACCTGTTTAATGCTTTTACATCTTTTTATTTACACTTCGTTAATAAACGGGTTCTTTATACTCACAGATCCTTCGAAGAACCAATGAGTCATTTAGTTTTAGCAATGGGAGGTATGCGTAACGTTATTCATTTATTGTTAATTTTCTTTTAGCATGCTATTCCGAGTGAGATTGAACTAATTATCTAACTCGAACCACTTCTTCCAGCATTGGTAACTTTTTCTTTGCAGGTGCACGTATATTCTTTCAGTCTCTGGATGCTGCAATATTTTTGTTTTCGCGTGTTTCTCAGATTCCATCAGAGAGTCTGGTCCTGCCAGTGATATCCACCAATGATCGCCTTACTTTGGGGTGTGAATTATGGGTAAGCTAAGCAACTTGTATCATGAAACTTTTTTTAATTGTTCTGTAATACAATGGTGATTTTTGTTATCGCTTTAAGATAGATGCCCTGAACTTTAATGATCGGATGTTTTATTCTCTGTAACACTATCTTGTTGCCTACTGTTTTTCTTCTGAAGTTTAGGATGGAACGATAATTCGTGGTCAGAATGAGATATCTCATCCGAGTAGTGGATCATTGCAACTTATAGATAAGGTAAATTTGCATTTAATTGAATGTTTTATTTATTTATTTATAAGAATACCTTTATTAAGATTTATATAAATTCTAATTCAATGCTGCAGACAAAAATAACACCACTATTCGTTATATATCTTTATGTATAGGTAAATTCCTCCGCTCTACCTTCAAGAATAAAGAGGGTTTTCTACATGTCCAGTGAAGGAAGCAACTTATTACACGAGGTGAACATTCTAGATTTTTTAAAGAATTATAAAGCTTGAAATTTCTGTCAACTAAAACTGGCATTATAGCTGTTAGCTATAGTATCAGGTATTATTAATTTACAAAATCATTGATGTGTTTATTTCTGTTTATCTGGCAGGTCTTCCCCAATGTAAATCCATCTGTTCTTGAACAGTTGAGAAATGTGGATTGCATTGTATATGGCATGGGATCCCTCTTTACTTCCATCTGTCCCTCTCTGGTAATTTCATACTTTATTGTCATACTGATGGTTGACTGTAGTTGCTCAAGTATAATTTTCATGGGTTGTGTTCTTTGGCTAAATTGTTGAGGATTTTATAAGAAAGGGGTTTTAAACTGGAGACAGCAAAAGGGGTGGGCTGGGTAACGTGTCAAAAATACGCTTGGGTCAAAATGGGCGATTTCGGGCTGGATTGAAACACATTTTTTCCAGTAAATATGTATTGTGTCAAAAATATGATTACAAAAAGTCATTTAATTCTAATACCACTATGTTTCTCTTTTGCTATAATTGAGCTAGAAGGTTGTATGCGTTGAAAATACACTATGGACAACTTTCAATCTATTTGACCTATTCCCTTCTTTTTCTTTTTTTTTTTTTTTTTTTTTTTTTTTTGTATAATCTTATCAGATTAACTGGTTATAGATAAAACACATGCCAAATTAACCCACTCATTAGTAAATGGGTTTAATATTCATCCCTAAGCTAAACCTTTTGATTTGGACTAGTATGACAGTATTAGGCAAATTGAGTAGTGCCATATTTTGGTTCTGCATAATGCTCTTTCCTGATTTTATTTGGCCAATTGATTTTTTTCATGCTATAATTATGCAGGTCTTGCTAGGAGTTGGGGAAATTATTGCTTCAAGATCATGTGCAAAAGTAAGTCTCAAATGGACACTTAAAAAGTTTATTTTTGTAGACAGACAAGTATCCACACATATTTACCATATGTCCTTCATGGACTAGAACCCACAACCTCTTGGTTGGTGGGTCATCTCGAATACTGCCTGGTCAAAGGCTCTTTGGTATTTAGAAAAATAATTCCTAGGATGCTTTACGAGTAAACCTGTGATAGAACACATTTTATATCAAACATTGTTTGATGTTATTTTCTTTAAAACCCTATTGTTTATTCTTTTTTTTTCAACAGTGATTATTCTATTTTATGACATCCTTTCTGATGCCAAGACATTGCTAGATTGTAAAATTTTTTTACTATAATAAATATCAGGTACTTTTGTTGAATGGTACTTCTGATCGAGAAACTAGTGGCTTTTCAGCCTCTTGCTTTGTAACTGCCATCACCGATGCTCTAAATAGAACTTATGGTCATCTCAACAATCGTCTAGAAAACAACGTGAGTTTGATGGCTAAATTTTCAGTTATAGTTTCAAACTATCCTTGACGGTTGATCAAATTTATGTATTGTGGTTTTTGCAGCCAAGTGAATATATTAACACTATTTTTGTGCCAAAAGGTGGTCAAGTACCTGTAGATGTCAAATGCTTGGCTGCCCAAGGAATCGTTCATGTGGTATGTAGGTTTCTCACAATCTTCTATACGTATGTTATATATATATTTTTTTTACCTTGTTATTCATTTGGTACCAAATGAAGTTGAAGAAATTGTGAAGTTAGCCATGTCACTATTTCAAAGACAAATTACGATGGATATTGTGGAAATAAACATTTTGTAATGGTCAACTATAAACTTCGCAGGTCCCCGTTGAGTCAGTGCATGATCCAAAAGTGGGTATAGTTTATGATCCGAAATCTTTGATACAAGCTCTTGCTAGCTTACTAACCGCAAGCATGAACAAGCAAAGCTAAGGGGATATTATAACACCAACAATAGCGTCACATGATTAGCATTTATGTTGGGGATTTTCTGCAATCTTTAGTCCCTTCAAATTCAACTTTAGGTACACTTCAGTGCATTCAAGTTATCAAGTTCTCTGGAACGCAGTACTAATTTGTTTTGATAATATTGTGCAGTTCAAGAAATGGCATAAGGTACCAAGTAATCCATTTCATTATGTAGAAGTATGAAGTAGGAAGCTCTGAAGCTAGCAGAATTGTCTAAAATTTAGCTGGTGACTATCATAGCATTCTCCTTGCAAGTATTAGCTTTGTATATATGTTGTGATTCAAGTTGGCAACATAGTCAGTTTCAAAAACTTACCATTTGTACTTCCAGCTTAATTTTGTAAAAATAGAAATACAGTGTTCTTTAGAATCATACAACCGTTCCATGAAATACAGTGTACCTGACAACTTGAGTTACTAATACTTGGTTGTCACATTTGCTCTCCTGTTAGGGGTTGAGTTGATAGCTGTGCCCGAGTATGTGAATGGTCTTAAGCCCACTTGAAATTAGTAACCTCCTATTATTATTGTATTTGGTGGCAAAAGTGATGCTGTTTCACTCCAAACGTACCATTGAAAACTATGCTATTGTCATTATTATAGGTAAACTTCTGTAGGGGTAGCTGCATTCAAAATCAAGTCACCGTACAAGAAAAATCCCTTTTTTGGTGAACCTTTACCACTGTTAGTTGCAGACTGCAGTTAAGGGTCGTTAATAAGGTTGTTTATATGTGAAATTAGCTACTTAAACAAAGAAGATTTCAGGTCATCCTAAGAGAAGCTTGTTTTGGTTATGACAATTTTCCCCACCTTACAATTAGACTAGTGGAATAAAGTTTCAGCCCATTCCTGTTGTAATGACTGCTATCTTTTTAAGACATTTTTTATTCTTTGTGTTTGGCTTCGAATAGACAAAGACATAATACCGTCCTTAACTAGTTAGACTAAGACAGTTTTGGTGTCACTGAAACGCTTGACAACAGTTTTGGAGTATGCTGAATAAATATCAAAGAACAGAAAGCTGAACTTTAACAAGACAACGTCTCTGGCAAAGCAAACCAACGTTTTAACATAATTTATAAGTTGTCATTAGATTTTGCCCTGCCATGCCAAGTACGTTATTAAGAACTTTTTTGGTCCATCCGTCTGAGCATACTAATTATTCGATCTTCTATATAATATATATAACCCATTTCCTCATAGACTTGAGAGTACAAATCTAAATTCAGTTACTTGAAAATCAAAGTTCTCACACAGCAAGAAAACAAATCTTAAGTAGTTATAAGGATGTCACTCAACAGCTCACTTACCTTTGTAGCACTGCTCATGTTTGGGATGTGGGGATGCAATGTTACATCTCGAACATTAAATGAAGACATCATGTTACAAAAGCATGAGGAATGGATGGCTCGTTATGGCCGTGTGTATAGAGATAACGAGGAAAAAGAATTGCGCTTTAAAATATTTAAGGACAATGTGGCCTACATTGAAGCCTTCAACAACGCTGGGAACCATGGTTACAAACTGAGCATCAACGCATTTGCAGACCAATCAAACGAGGAGTTTAAAGCCTCTCGTAACGGATTCAAGTTTCCATCCAATATGAGATCTGCTCGAACCACAGCATTCAGGCATGAGGATGTGACTGCGGTTCCATCTAGCATGGACTGGAGGAAGAAAGGAGCCGTTACCCCAATCAAGGATCAAGGTCAATGTGGTAAGCCCATCGTAATTAAACTACAAAATCGAACGCTACCGATATATTCTTTTTGTTCCAGTAATTAATTCCGTTTACTTGCTGCATGTTACAATAATCAATATATAGGGAGCTGCTGGGCTTTTTCGACAATAGCTGCTACTGAAGGAATTACTCAACTCACCACTGGGAAACTGATTTCACTATCGGAGCAAGAGCTGGTGGATTGTGACAGGAGTGGAGAGGACCAAGGGTGTGAAGGCGGTTACATGGATGGTGGATTCACATTTATTGTCAAAAACAAAGGCATCAACACCGAGGCTGCCTACCCTTACGAGGCAGCAGATGCAACTTGCAACACAAAAGAGGAAGACATATCTGCAGCCAAGATCACGGGACATGAGGATGTACCTGTTAACAGTGAGTCAGCTTTGTTGAAGGCTGTTGCTATGCAGCCTGTTTCTGTTGCCATCGATGCTGGAGAGTCTGACTTCCAATTTTACTCCAGTGGTGTTTTTAACGGAACGTGCGGTACTGAATTAGACCATGGGGTTACAGCAGTTGGATATGGAACAAGTGACGATGGCATCAAGTACTGGCTCGTAAAGAACTCGTGGGGCACGAGTTGGGGTGAAGAGGGATACATCAGGATGCAGAGGGACGTTGAAGCTAAGGAAGGGCTCTGTGGCATTGCTATGATGGCTTCTTATCCAACTGCTTAATTGATAGTTGATATATGCTCGAGGTAGGCAAGGAAGCTTCTGATGCTGAATCTATGTAAAATCAAGTTGTCTTGGCGTTATCTTGTGGATGATTCTTCTTTTCTGTCATGAAAATTCAGTAAATATGTATATGTAAAAATTGGGGCTGTTGTATATAAGTTAATGATCAAGACCTTTACTAAAGAAAGAAAATTTGGTACTTACAAAAGACGTGCTTCTTAACAACTTTTTTATTACAGTGTCTAAACATTTCACCCTTAATATCCATGAAACTGAAGTGTAAACAAAATCTATTTATATATCCCCTTTTTTTCGGTTGCTTTTGGGCATTAGTTCTCCACTAAAATCAATTTGCTGTTACCTTGTTTACTTAGTCTATATAAGTGAGTTAGATCAAGTCAATGTTGAGGTTAATTACTAATCAGACAAGGGTTATTACACGTTACATGATGGGTGGCTCTCAAAAGTACACCGACTTTGTTCCTTTTCGTTTTCTTGAATATTATTGTGTTTGGGTTATCACTATATAGAAGTTATTGCAGTGAAAACTTCTTTTTTTCTTTGTTTACAAAGACAGACATCTATGTGACTAGAATGAACAATCTCTTGGTTGATAGATCATCTCGAATAGCTCCAACCAAAGGCACTTTGGTCACTGACTCACTGCAGTACAACATACCATAGACTATAGGTAACAAAAAGGAACCCACTCACCCTAGTTAAGGTTCAGGGTCATCATATTGGTTATGCTTACTGCAACCCTTTCAAATTTTTGCGGTTGTATAGCCGCAACTTGTCATATCTATTTAAGATACTAAAAGGCAAGGGTTGGGATGAAATGCATTCCATTAGACAAATATTTTTCTGATAAATAAAAGAAGACCATGTATACAGTTCAGTTTCTTTATACATAGATTACAGATAAGTGTATCAGATACTATCGTACTATGCAATTTTCTGAATTTTCATGTTACAAGTCACAAAATATGGACAAGATGATTAAGATATAGATATTACATAAATCCAAAATCATTCATATAAGACGTATATCAGGCAGTTGGATAAGAAGCCATCATAGCAATACCACATATCCCTTCCTTAGCTTCAACGTCCCTCTGCATCCTGATGTATCCCTCTTCACCCCAACTCGTTCCCCATGAGTTTTTCACGAGCCAGTATTTCATACCATCATCAGTGGTCCCATACCCAACGGCTGTAACCCCATGGTCTAATTCAGTACCACATGTTCCATTAAAAACACCACCAGAATAAAACTGGAATTCCGAAGCATCAACAGCAACGGAAACAGGCTGCATAGCCACTGCCTGAAACAGGGCTGACTCATTGTTGGTAGGTACATTCTCATATCCGCTAATTGTGGCTGCATGAACAGCTTCCTCTGTAGTGTTGCAAGTTCCATCTGCTCCTTGGTAAGGGTATGCTGCCTCCGTGTTTATGCCTTTGTTTTCAACAATAAACTCAAACCCATTGACCATGTATCCTCCTTCACATCCGTGGTCTTCACTGTTCTTGTCACAATCCATCAGCTCTTGTTCCGATAGTGAGATCAGTTTCCCGGTGGTAATTTCAGTAATTCCTTCAGTAGCAGCAATTGTTGAAAATGCCCAACAGCTTCCTAATGATTAAATATCAACAGTAAGTGAGCCCAAAAATATCAAACTAATTAACAAAATAGTGTTAGTTCGAAATTTTATTACTGACTCACCACAAGGACCTTGATCCTTAACTGGAGTAACGGCTCCTTTCGTTCTCCAATCCATACTAGGTGGAATTTCAGCTAAGTCTCCATACCTAAACGGTTTGTTTTGAGCCAATTTTAGGGTGGATGGGATCTTGAATCCATTACGAGTAGCTTTGAACTCGTCATTTGTTAAGTCAGCAAATTTATTGACACTCATCCTGTAGGCCTGATTTCCAGAGTTGAATTCTTCTATGTATGCCACATTGTTCTTGAATATCTCAAACCGCATTTCTCGCTCCTCGTTATCTCTATATACACGCCCAAAACGAGCCATCCACTGTTCATGCTTTTGTAACATGGTCTCTTCATTTAGCACACGTGATGATACTTGACATGCCCACATGCCAAAAACCAGCATTACGGCTAGGGTGACTGATCTGTTGAGTGAGAAACCCATAATTAACTTTGAGTCGTGCTAAATTGCTAATGGACTCGTGAGGTTAACAAACTAATCCGGAGGTTCGAATTGCAGAAGATATGTAATTGCCTTTCTTAGCCATGTGAAAAATGGTATATATAGACACAAACTTAAGTACATAATTACGTGATTGGTGGGGCAGGGCAAGACATAATGACGATTATGTTGATATTTTACTATTAGAAAACTGAAGTTTAATCTGACCTTTCATATATAATTAGGATTGGTTTTGTACTTAGCTAGATAGTGTAGTGTCCTGTGTTTTAATTAATCTACACTGTCTCAGTTTTGAAGTCACTTTAAAGAATACTTTGTTGTTTTCTTGTATATCACTACTTTATTCTTCTTCTAACCTTGTATGAACTCATGCACATACACTATATACATTGTAAAGAGTTCCGTTGGCTTTCAAATTCTTAATACACCAGTATGCCACTGCAAGTCTGCAATCACTACAACAAATATTTGATTTCTATTCAGTTTTCTACAAACTTTTCAAAATGCGCATATAATTTGTTTGTTTTTTCGAACTTTTAAGGGAAAAATCCATAAAAAGGTAACCTATTTACATGAATTTCCTATTAAAGGTAACCTATTTTGTTTTCGTCTATTTAAAGGATCCTATTTTCAAAAAGTTCTTAATAAAGGGTATCTCGTTAGTTTTTGATAGACGGAGCTCGTTAAGTGCCACATCATCGATGCCACGTCATCAGTTTTGTTGACTTGGCGCTTGACTTTGACCGGTCAAAATCAAGTCAAGTTAAGTGCCACGTCAAAGTCAAGTGCCACATCATCAAAAATGATGACGTGGCATCGATGACGTGGCACTTAACGAGCTCCATCTGTCAAAAACTAACGAGATACCCTTTATTTGGAACTTTTTGAAAATAAGATCCTTTAAGTAGACGAAAAGAAAATAGGTTACCTTTAATAGGAAATTCATGTAAATAGGTTACCTTTTTTATGGATTTAACCCAACTTTTAATCATGTAAAACATTATTTTAGATGTAAAAAGAAAAAGTTCACTCTTTTAAGTGTATAAAAATGTTATGTTTGTATGCATTTTATGAGTGTAAAAGACATTCTACTCACCCAATGGCGTGTAATGATATACAGGTCTTCAAGTACCTTGAATTGTATGAGTGAACTACTCATAGCTACGTTATACATGTATTTGACTACTTGAGACTATGAGGTTCTATTGCCTAAATGTAACTTAAGACAAAAGATAATCCAAAAACGATGTATAGAACTGCTCCTTCGTCATATCAACACTGACAAACCAATATAATTAACGTAACACCGCTCCAAAAGTAAAAAACAAAAAACAAATCAGGTTTCAAATTGTGGCAATATAGTTCTAATTTTAACCTATAAAGATATATTGCCTTGCCTTGCCAACTATCCTAACCCAAAATTTCTACATCTTTGAATGCCAAGAAGACCTCTAAGCAAGCATCTTCTCCCTCTATATATAGACTATCTTCAAAGATTGTAGAGTATATCACATTTAGTAACTTAAGAATCATACTCATATTATCAGAAACCAAAACAATGGGTTTTTCACTCAATAGGTCAATCATCCTAGCAGCCCTGCTGGTTTTTGGGATGTGGGCATGTCAGCAGGTCACTTCTAGAACACTAAATGACGAGACCATGTTACAAAGGCATGAGGAATGGATGACTCGCTATGGACGTGTATATAAAGATGACATGGAAAGAGAAATGCGCTTCAAGATATTCAAGGACAATGTCGCATACATTGAAGCATTCAACAATGCTGGGAACCAGGCTTACAAGCTAAGCATCAATGGATTTGCAGACCAAACAAATGAGGAGTTTAAGGCCACTCGCAACGGATTCAAGTTCCCATCAACACCAAGATCGAGGCAGAGCACATCATTTAAGTATGAAGATGTGACTGCCGTCCCATCTAGCATGGACTGGAGGAAGAAAGGAGCTGTTACCCCTATCAAGGATCAAGGTCAATGTGGTAAGCCCATCCTAGATTCTATATCGAAGACCCTAACTCCTAGACTTTATTCATTTTTAACTATTATCGTTCTATAATCCATAGGGAGCTGCTGGGCGTTTTCAACAATCGCAGCTACTGAAGGAATTACTCAACTCACCACTGGGAAACTGATTTCACTATCGGAGCAAGAGCTGGTTGACTGTGACAGGAGTGGAGAAGACCAAGGGTGTGAAGGCGGTTACATGGACGGTGGATTCACATTTATTGTCAAAAACAAAGGCATCAACACCGAGGCTGCCTACCCTTACGAGGCAGCAGATGCAACCTGCAACACAAAAGAGGAAGATGTATATGCAGCCAAGATCACGGGACATGAGGATGTACCTGTTAACAGCGAGTCAGCTTTGTTGAAGGCTGTTGCTATGCAGCCTGTTTCTGTTGCCATCGATGCTGGAGAGTCTGACTTCCAATTTTACTCCAGTGGTGTTTTTAATGGAACCTGCGGTACTGAATTAGACCACGGGGTTACAGCCGTTGGATATGGAACCAGTGATGATGGCGTCAAGTACTGGCTCGTGAAGAACTCGTGGGGCACCAGTTGGGGTGAAGAGGGATACATCAGGATGCAGAGAGATGTGGAAGCTAAGGAAGGCCTATGTGGCATTGCTATGATGGCTTCTTATCCAACTGCTTGATTTACGCCTTGGAAGTTACAGATGTGGAATCTATGTATATCAAGCCTTTCTTATTCTTGTCCATATGTTTCTAATTGCCTCATGGAAGTATGAGGACTCTTATGTAAATTAAAGGCCAAAAACCAAGTAAACATTAAGACAAACATATTACAGGAAGTAAGTGTCAATCTGTCATGAATAAACTGGTCGATACAATTTGTATTTTCTGAACTAGAGTTGATTGTTTTGTAAAGAAGTATAGAAACAACACTTCCAAAATGTCATATTTAAACCCAAAACATAGGTCCACCTGCAAGGTATAGAACTAATATTATCCAGCTCCTATAATGCCTAGCATAGGAGATATGTGTCGCCATGTTCCTTAATTAATTAAAGCATTTTCTTACACCATCTCATAGATCTGGCTGCTAAACTTAACATTAAAGCCTTATACAAAACCATAACTTCAAGTCTAAAGTCATTTGCTACCCCCTCATAACATGAAAAAAACTTTCACAACTACGCAAAACACGGAAGTCTCGATTCAAAACTAATAAATTTCACAGATATTGGGATATATTGCTTAAGAAATAGTGACAAAAGAGAATGTTTGAGTAGCTGAACTAACTTGAAATTAATACAATTACACAAATGAAGCAAAATGTCATTAACAAAGGTCTGCAAGGGTGACCTGAAGTAGCAACTCACTCACTTAAGCACGTTTTCCGCTACTAGGGTTAGATTTAGTGCAGAGTATCCATCTCCCCTTGGCTCTTCTGCGCTTCAACAAAGCTCTTCCACTTGTAGTCCTCATTCTTAAACGAAAACCATGAGTCCGGGCTAAAGATTTTCGGGACCTGTTCCTCTTTGTTTGAGCAAGTTGAAACTTTTTCCCAGCCCTCACCACCAAACTACGCCGTTTTTGTGGTTCTGTCCCACTCCCAGAGCTAAAATCCAATCCCAAAGATGAACCTGTAACAATTGGCAAGTTCATCTGACAATTCAGTAGTGTGTGTCGACTTATAAAGTCAATGGACCAATTTTCAAGATCAAACCTCTGTAAATTCTTTTTTTCTTTATCATAGGTACATTACAATTACTAGATACTAGATAATCTAAATGGACTGTGTGATTAGTAGCAAAATATGCATCACTTTTGAGGAAAGCTACAAATACTTGTAATCTATATGATGTGTAAAACCAAACTCGGCCTCTTTCTTTGGAAGTTGCCTAGAACTTTACAGTTCCCGGCCACTTTGAATGAGTTCATAGACTTTACAATCTTTTCTAAATGATTGTTATCAACGAGAAATCGAAACTAACATTAACGGATACATCACAAGATTTGAGTACCAAGCTTTCAAGTTGTATATAACGAACATGTATGTACGCTCTATACATATTTCACTTCTAGGACACCTGACAGTCCGACACTGTATAAATATGACAACTTAGTTTGAAATTAAAACTTCTATGATTTAAATGAATATCCTTACTAAACATAGGTGAAAATCCAACAAGACCATAAACTACATACGAAAAAAAGTACTTAACATTCTTATCAACCAAAATAGGAATTCCGAAATCCTGACTAATCAAATTACTTAGAGAATAACATAATAATAATAACATATAGCAATCTCCTATAACAGAACAAACCCTAATAGACTGCTTCCAAGAAACTAACAAACATAGCCCAGAATCTTTTAAAACATTAATAGCCCTAAATTTTCAAACTTTAACAAACCCCATAACACCAAGATAAAAAAAAACCAACATACCCAGTAACTATTAAGGCTTAAAAATGCAATCTTGATACTAATTTCAAGATTTTGGTAAAAGGAAAAATACCTGCAAATGCAGATGAAGATGAAGATGAAAAAGAAAGCGAAGAAGATACAAATGAACAGTGAAGAATCCCAGATGATGATGCATTTGAAGCAAGAGCTGCAACTGGTTTTAGGGAAACTGAGCTTCTTGAAGCATTGATGAAAGGGAGTGAAGCTCTTGTACTCTGTGCTCCAAATGTTGTACAAACGGATGATACACAAGACATCGCCATGTCTTCAAGATTCAAGATTTCTTTCTTGGTTTTTGCTCTGTTGTTTATTCTGTTATCCTCTTTGACAGAAATATGATGATAGCCTTATCGGGTTCTTTCAGGAGATAGGGCTAAATTGGTAACTTCAACAAGGTTGTATTGGGCTTGGCAGAATTTAATTTGGCCTGTTTTTTTTTGGGGGGGCCTTTAACCATCACTTCTTAAGGCTAGGTGAAGTCGTGAAGAGAGGCCACTAGTGTCTCACTGTCTCCAAAACGAAGAGACTAGAGGCGAGCAAAATGACCTGACACATCCGTTGGCATTAGTCCTAGGTGTTTATCGTTGACATAATAAATTTATCAATAAGAAAAAAAATAATAATAATAAGTAATTGACTGTCTATTATTAGTTGTAGTATTAGTGTATTACGTAAAAATCACTCAATGATTAATCGATCAGCTACTCGGCTAGAATGTTCTGAATCCAAATTAAACAAACGTATGATAACCGTGTGTTCCATTAGGGAGCCTGGTCCTGACTTTTCTTTGTGGTATTCATTTTTGTTCGGCTCTTGAAATCACATCAGGAAAAAAAAATCACAACCTCTTGCGTGTAAACTTGATCAACCTCTACTTGATTTCACGTGCATAAATGAAAGCTCTTAATTAGTTCGAACGTCAAAGTTTGTTGTTATTATACTAGAAAATTGTAACCAGTTGACTATAGAACGAAAGTGTCTCTATGCTAATTTAAAGCATAGTCCCTACACACAAGCTTTTCGAAGTGCTGTTTGTATGGCTGTTAGCATTGATATCATTGTGACTTTACATCCAAGATAAGCTTTAGGACCAAAGTTTTTCTTTCGTTGATTATTATGTACGTCTAGTTATAAAAATATTAAATTAAATAAAAAGTAAGCTTAGTATACATTTTGCAATAAACTAAACAATCAATTAACGAGAATCACAGAAAAATAATGGGTCATATGTAGGATAATGCGGTGTTTTGGACGGACTGGATTTGTTTTTGGGTCGCGTTGGATCATTGGTTTTGTGATAAAGTATTTCGATTTTATGAACAGTTATGGGTATAGATGGTAATGGGGAGGGTATTGTCGGGGATCTCAATCCCCATTCCCGTATCCGATTTTGACTTGTAGTCCCCATCCACGTCGGGATATTAAATTACATCCCCGTACCCGTCTTCATCCGGTATCGAGGATCCCCGTCGGGTATCCGGGATATCTTTTTTGAAAGAACATATATTTATATTGTAGTAGTAGATAAGAAGTAGAATGTGTATTTCAACATTTTTCTTTTTATGTATACACTAATATATATATATTAAGTAAATGATTAATAAAGTATAACACATAAAAAGTATATTAAACAAAAGCTCTAAACTTCAAAATGATTCTAATATATAGAAAAGAACTTAAAGTGATTCTAATAAATATATAGTACTTTTGGGTTTGGGTATGGGAATCGGGGATTTACGGTTTCCCATCCTAATCGGGGAATAGATTTACATCCATATACTTGTCCCCCTCCCCGGTTAACTCGGGGATTCTTTGCTCAAATCAAGTGTGGGTATCGAATTCCCTATCGAGTACGTGTATTTTTACCATCTCTAGTTATGGGTCATATTGTTTTTGAATCATGGTGTTTTATTTATATAGGATATAGGGTATGTATATAATCATGATATGAGGCAAGTATTATTATCAAACACATTAAAGAATATAAATATCTAATATCTATAAAAATGTGGACAAAATTTGAGACCAAATACCACAACATATATCTTACCAAAGTTTATACACTTACGTTTGGTAGGAGGAAATCATACAAAATGTAAATGTAATAAAGAAAGTAAATAATAGGAAATAGAATGAGTGTTTGGAAAGTGAATATATTACATTGTTTGGTAACAACAAAACATGAACATAAGAGAAATGTAAAAAATAAACAAATTAATATGGAAAAAAAAAATTAACAAAAATTAATTATAATATCATGATATAAATTATTGAAATTAATAGTTAAATCCATGAGAAAATAAGAAAAAGGTTAACTTGATTTCATTCTCACCATTCCTCACCATTTTGAAAGAAATTATGAGAATGGAAATGATCCGCCCTTTTACCTCTTCATTTTCATTCTCTTATGTAACCAACAAGGGAAGTAATTCTCATTCCATTTCTACCATTTCCATTCCATCCTACCAAACAGTCAAACACCCATACCTTTTGAGGAATGGTTATTTGAGAACTAACAAGAAAAAGAAGAGAAAATTACATTTTCTGTCCCTCAAGTTGGCAGGATTTTCAATTATTGCCCTTAAGTAAATTAATTACTGAAAAAACCCTGAAGTTGGTCAATTTTTTCATTTTTTACTTTGTGACTAACAATCGTCTATTAGGCCCGTTAAGTGAGGGGCAGATTCGTCATTTCACCATGATATCATCTTATTCTTCTTCCAAACACAAACACAAAGCCAGATTTTGAAAATCAAGGGGGTCGGAAAACAAAATGTGAACTGAAAAACACACACTGAGCACACAAACACACACTCTGAAAGACACACAAACATACACTCGAAACACACAAGTTTGAAATCGGAAACAAGGGTTTTTGGATTCGAAATTGTTTGGATCGAGATCGGTTTTGGCTATATTTGGTTGGATTCGAATTGAATTGCTTTATTTTATCTTTCTTTTCGATTCAAACAAGTTTTTTCGACAGTCAAGTTTTTCCGGCGAAGTCTAGATCGGATTAAATTGGCTAGGGTTCGTGCACGATTAAATTTTGAGTCGATTGCAACATGTTTCGTGTTCTGATTCGAAGAAACAAGAGATAAATCTAGATTTTAATTTTTCCGGCATGATTTTCAAATTTTCGGCCGCCATGATTTCATTTGACATTTTGTTTTTTTGCAAAACCTTTTTGTGTTTGAGTTTGGAATAAAAAGAAGAAATAATCATGGTGAAATGACGAATCTATCCCTCACTTAACGAACCTAATAGACGGTCGTTAGTCACAGAGTGAAAAGTGAAAAAATTGACCAACTTTAGGGGTTTTTCTATAATTAATTCACTTAAGGGTAATAACTGAAAATCCTGCCAATTTGAGGGACCAAAAATGTAATTTTCTCAAAAAAGAAAGAATAAGACAACAATTCTAGACTACACATTCTTCACACATTATTCTCTCTTCAATAATAAATTATAATTCATCCATAACATTCAAAATGTTTTATTTCACATACTGTAAATCGTTAGATGAAAAAAATATGGGTAGTCTTAAAATGTCAAAGATGACACTTGTTTTGTTGAAAATGTGTTGTGCCCTCGGGTTAAACGCTAATGGAGTTGGTAGATTTGTGAGAGATGGGGTAGCTATTGATGATAAATAAAGATGACTTTTAGTTACCCATTTACTAGTTGATTTAAGTAGACTTATTTATTATGCCGGTTGGTATTTTATATTATTGATTGTGGATTTCCTTTTATTATTGTGATGATATGATGCTGGTAACAACATTTAAAGTTGTTTAATGATTCCATTAGGGATCAAATGAGATTTTGTAACATCGCTTCCGCATTTTATTAACGGAGTTATATTTAAAGTTGAATTTTTTGGAAATTTACATTTTTACAAAGCAGGGTCCTCTTTCATTAGAGATGCAATTCGATACTTTTGACGACTTTTTGATTTTAAGACTACCCATGCTTTTTTTTCATCTTACGATTCACGGTTTGTGAGATAAAATATTTTGAATGATTTGGATAAATTTTCATATTTTATATAAGAGAGAAAATGAGACAAAATGAGTAGTCGATAATTGTTCCCGCTTTTTTTTTTTTGCGAATTCTCAAAATAACTCACCTCATACCTTTTACGGATAAAAGGTGTGTCTTTTAATTATATAGTGGGAACCAAATTACTTGAAATAAACATGAGCTATGTACTTACCAACTCCGGGTTAAGTTTAACTCGACTAGATAATCTAAGAAGAATCTCGGCACTTATACTTGTCCTCGTTGTAGTCTGTTAAAATAACTTCAATCCAACTGGGATGATTTTACACGTCCTTTCGTATCTTTACTTGTCCTTTCTTATTTATAATACTAAAGCATGTTTGTCCTTACATGTTCATATGTGATTTGTCCATATTTAAGGACATGTTTTTAGATATTCTTAATATCTAATTTTTGTTTGTATATGATATAAGGATATGTAAGGATGTTTACATGGTTGAAGATAAAATTAAAGAATTTTAAGAATTTGTAACGATGCGTAAGAATATAATGTGAGAATTAACGAATGCGTAAAGACGTCCTTACCATTAGAGATCTAAAGATAGTTTTAGCTCCATCCCTCGGTCTCAAGTCCCAACTATGTTCGTGCATTTGACAAGCATAGCCTGGCTAGTTCCATTCACGTAATGGTAATTTCCTTTAAGATACAAGTTTTAACGTTTAACAAAACTATACCTAATATGTTTGTTCTATATGTAACGTACCAGAAGAGAATAAGAGATTAAAGTCTTTTTGTTTGCTTTGGCTGTAATGATGTTCGATTGAACCTAAAAATGGGACCCAAAAAGGCCAAATTCTTGATACCAATATTCTAACTTTATTGGTTCCCACACACGTGGTTTCCTATTTTGATTATTGGAAAATATACAAGTTGATTTGAGGATGCTATGCTATGCGATACTATTTAATGACATGCATAACCAATATCAGTATTAGCATGATAGAGCCAAAGAGACCATTTTTTTCATTTAATTGTGTTATTATGGAAACATCGGAACAGTATGCGGCTTTTTCCTCAGTAAGTTGGTATATTAAGTTGATCTGTTAGAGTGTTAGTTAAGAAATTTATTTTTCACACTCCATTCATATATGGATAATGATAAATCAACCTAATTGGTGTGCCTAAAGATATGCCTAATCGTAAGATGATGATATGTGAAAAAATCAGAGGGCAAGATTAGGAAAGAGAATTAGTGAAATCCACATGTCAAATTCTTAAGGTTTTAGGTTGATTTTTAGGCATATAAGTTAGGTTGATTAATCATTTTTCTTCGTATATATATAAAAGAATATTGTTTGGTTTGTGGACTATTATGAGTTGACAATGAATTGTGTAGGTACACATATACCACTATGAATGCTAATGGTGGCTTAGTTGCTTGGGACAAGAGGAAGTGTCTTCTCTGTCTTCATACATGGTTTTCTTTGATCTTATCTTTAAAAGTCATTGATAAAGCAACTGATCTAAGTCCGCTATCATCCTTGAAATGCAATCATATGATGTTAAGGCGTATATATTACTGTAATAATTTAATGATAATTATTGAGAAATTGGCCTTCACAAGAAAAATACATACTGAAATGGACAAAGGAGTGGGGATAGGAGTATGCAATTAAATTAAAAGGTTGGGTAACCCCATCTATGGGGTTGATGTGTGCGTGGTTCTTCTATATTAAAAGGAAATTAAAGTATATATGTTCGCTCTTAAGTTTTATAAGTGTGATTGAAGTTAATTGTTCATTTATGAAAACAAATTAAATTAGTAATGTTAAAAAACATTTTTAAACTTAAACATTTTATATAAACTAGTAACAAAAATCTTTGTATGAACATTTACCAAAAACGACTGGATATGCGTTAGAAAGGTCAACCCTTTCCCAACGACACAAAAATAAGCTCGCCGAACTTCTAACAACCGCCCCGTTTGCATAGAACAATATCGTGGCTACGTAGACCTAAGTAAAGTGGTCATATTGGATCCTTGGGAACCATCACAAGTACGGCTGACATCTATTTATATATTTATATATCGAAAAAGTGATATAAGGTTGTCAAACACCTAAGCTTAGCCGCTTAAGTGTTGAACCCCTCACATACAAATTTTTTAATATATTTTGATTAATAAATAAATGTTTGAGCCCCATGAATTTTATGAATTAAAAAACAATATGTGAGTGTTTCACACCTAAGTTTAGGTACCTAACAGCCTTTTATTACCATCCCCTTTAGATATATATATATATATATATATATATGAACATTTGACCCTCAAAGCCTGTTAGGCCTCGGGCAGGATATGATCACAGGGAATTCAGCAGAAAAAAAAAAAACCACATGTTTGTCACTCCGGAAAGTCAAACCAAAGATATATGAGTAGACAGTTTTCACGTAATTGTGAGTTGATATGTGTTTCATTGACAATTTGCTTAACATATTAGTACAATTTGTTTTTTTGTAAAGTAATGACATGATAGTTTGCTTTTATGGTTTATCATCTGCAACATTTAGACTTTTTTTTTCTTTTCTTTTTAACAACGAATTTCGATTATTGACGGACTATTGGAGTATCATCAAGCCATTAGTGATATCACCTGATCATATCCCCATCAATCAATAATGTTTATACATCAGATTAAGAAGAAACACAATAAATAATATAAGAAAATCTTTTTATAGGATTCGAATCAATAATCTTATGATTTATTATATGCCTTGTCTTACCACTAGGCTATCAGAGAATTAATAATTAGAAACTTGGATTCGTCAATTGAGTTATAGGCCAATTGTTTCTTAGTAATATATATATAAAGATAAGTAAAATAAATGTTCACAAATTTAAATACTAAACTGCATACAGTAAAACAGTTTTGCTAGAGCCTAGAGTAAGTATACTCTAGACTCTAACAAAACTATTTTAATGGATTAGTGGAATACATAAAATGTAAGTATACTCTAGGCTCTAGCAAAACTGTTTTAATGGATTAGTGGAATACATAAAGTGTTTTACATAATCACATTTCAATGTTAAAACATGATAAATCTTTCCAAACAGTCGTAATTTCATAAAATTAAATAAACAAAATTAATATAATAATCACATCACAATCACACACACAAAAAAATAAATTATATGAGAATAGAATATATGACAAACTAATTAAATTCAAAATCTCTAAAATTCAGATGAACTCAACAGAGCAGAAGAACCAAAAGTGCAAAACTGGTCCAATATATCGCTTGGCCCTATGTTCTTGTACCAAATGAATTGAAGTTGACAAACCATAGAAGCAAGAGGCAAAAGTTGTACTCAAGCCTGAACTACCATCAAAAGTCATCATAATGTTTTCCTTTCCACAAGCTTGCAACAATCGACCTTCGACGAGCATTTTTGTATATGTAAATTATATATGTATTGCAATATACAAAACTGCTATTAGTTATATACTACGTGGTAATAATTCAATATTATCTAATTAAACGTTGTTTTCCTTTATAATTTTACTATATTTTCATTAATTAAGTTTATAATTTTGATTTGTATGATGCCTTAAATACTCTGTAACTAGTATATAGTATAATGCATGTGTATTGAGTCTTAATTAAGATTTTAATTTTTAAATATTATCACTTTTATCTAATCATCTAATGTTTATATTATCTATGTGTTTAAGTATAATATTCAGTGAAATTGAATGAATTCAATGTATTGATTCAGTATGCTCTAACAGCTATTTACATGTTCCTGAGTATACATCGTATGTTTGAACTTTAAGGATATATATATGTCCTTTTTCACAAAGACTTTTAGCTAGCTAGAGTGTTAGTATGTATACATTTCTAATTAACCAAATGGACCGTAGATTGAAAGTGCTACTGCAACTAACTATATTTTTATATATGAATTTGTTTTTATTTTCTTGAGAGAGACATAATGTCATGATCACATTGGCTTGTGTATACTAAAAAAAAAAAAAAAGTCGAATTGAAATCACATTTGAGAATTGTTCGAACTTTAATGTAATTAATCTGTTGGATAATTTTCTAACTTGGGATATGATTAAACTCACGATCGATGATGCGTAAATCATGATCCGAGTTCCAAACAAGTTGATTAATGAGTATGTATAAATCAAAAGATGCAAACAAGTTAACTTTTTGGTGAAGTCATGAAAGCATGCCACATTTTCCAGTTTCGGAAACATCATGATAAAACGCGGTGCGATGCAAGTTGTATATACCATTAGTTTTTGTACTATATATGGGTATGAGTATTGTAAAACAAGTATTAAAGTAAAATAAATAAGACAAGATCTTGACTCTTAGATCATGGTAAAATTGATGCACGAAGATTCACGTAGCAATTGATGTACAATGATTTTTATGATGCACGATAATTATTACTGAAAAAAAATCTATTGTTTTATTTGTATTACTTTAATAGTTGTTTTATTTCACCTAAAACACTATTATGTATATAGAGTTGTGATCATTTGAAAACTAAAATTTTCGTTAAAACTAGAAAACTGGTCGAATACAATGTGATTCATATCACAGTGTGTTTGAACAATTTTCTGATTTTCACGCGTTATAAAAAACACACTGTGATATAAGACTTAACAAAATGTGTTAATTACACAATAAAAACACAAACATTGTGTTTTTAAAAAGCACAAACATTGTGTTTTTAAAAAACACAGTTAAAACACATTGTGGTAGATTCAGATCACTATGTTTTAACCAATTTTTTAGTTTTTACAAAAATTTTAGTTTTCAAATGAATATTTACTATGTATATATTTGATCACTTTTCTTGTATAAAAAAAATTTATACAAGTCAAACTTTACAAACTTTGACTATAAATATTTTTGTTTGTGTTATATAATATTTGATGAAAGTTATATGAATTGATTGTGTTTTAGATGTGTGTTTCATTTGTATAACTTTCATCAACTATTATATAACATAAATACAAATTGTTATGGTCAAAGTTCGTAAAGTTTGACTTTGAAAATTAAAAAGTGGACAAGTTTAGTGAGACGGAGGGAGTACTATTTAATATGTTTGAATTTTTAGTTTTTTACTCAAGTTTATTGACATTAAATTAACAAAATAAATTTCAAATTTCCATGCATGAATTTGTAATCCATGCATGACTTATATTAAAATCCTTTATTACCATTGAAGTGCCAAAACAACCCTTATAATTTACTGTTTAATGGTGTGATCTATCTGTGTGATATTTTGTTGTTAGAAACTTAAAAAATTCGTAATTATCATATAATGCGTGTGGATGATTCGTAACTGGTGAAGTAAGATATTATGTTTATTATAAAAACTTTCAGGTTCAAATTAACCTGAACAAGATAATATATATTGGGTTAAGTATCTGGTAGAGTAAGTAACTTTTATATTTTTTTTTATTGTGTTAATATAACTTTCATTTGGTTCATTGTATATAACTAACCCGCTAAATTAAACGATTAATGTAATATTTTTATTTTGACCAATCAAAAATTTCTACTTAGCAGCTCATATGGTTTGTCACGTATACACTTTTACATTAATCGCTACATTTAACGGGTTAGTTACATATAATGAACCAAATAAAATTTATATCCACACAACATGAAAAGTGTAAAAATTACTTATATCTTAAGATAAAACTAAACACTATACTCAATAATGCATAATTTTCATATCAAATAACATCAAAAGAAACATTACATTACAAAGGAGGGACCGAAATGTAAATCATGACAAAAGGATGACCAGTTGAGTATACATATGTCTCTTTTTTTACACTATAGTTCCTTTTTTTTTTCTTTTTAAATTCATTAATATGTAAAGATTTATATAATAAAAATTTTGTTAAAAACATATAAAAATATATGTAATTTAATATATTCATATGTGTAAATGGTACATGTGAACAAATTTAATCACACATGGACATGCATATTAAGTTATATGTAATTGTTTAGGTATTTAATAGTAATTTTTATTTCATATAGACATGTATGTATTTTTCCATACGAATGTACTTAAACCACATTAGTGATCTACTACCGTGGTTTCAAAAGAAAGAAAAAAAATTCTATAAAGAAACCTTCGATACTAAAGTTGGGAAATATAACCTATGTTGTACTTCCACTTGCATTGCAGTTGGACATAAGACAATAGTCTTTTTGTGATGGGTGATGTCTCAGGATCAAACCTTGAAAGGGCAGAGTTTTATCCTTAATTAGTGTCGTGCCTTTGGACGGCTAGTTAAAAGGTTTTTCTCCTATCGGGTATTGGAGGGTAAGAAAGTATATAAAACTAGCTTATATTAGAGTTAGCCTTCACTGCAATGATTAATTCACATATATATAAAAAAAATATATATATAACCTATGTTAACCTTTGAGGCCGGATTCTTTTTAATATTGACTTGGTTGAAATAATATACGTCAGACCCCTTACATGTGTGAATATTTTACACATCTACCTAAAAAAAACTCAAATATTTCGATGCACAATGATCAGTTTCCGATGAAAACCGATAGCCCACAATCTGAGCAACAGAAAATGAGGAGATATGAGAATGGTTCCATTTTGATATATTTTAATTACCCAGTAAAAGTAAAGCTCGGTTTTTGGCTAAAATATTTCTCCTAGAGAGAATCCAGCCAAGATATACTGTATATGGATTCCATTATTTTCCCTATTTTAATTTCTCTAAAAAGAAATTTACTTAAAAATAAAAACTCCAAATTAAACATATGAAACTTCAGTTCTCTCCCTTCACATCCTTTTCAACATACAATTTTCCATGTACATACAATATCACTTTCCTATCAATCGTAAAAAGTTAAACTTACATTTCTTTTTTTTGTAACTTAGTTCACTTCCACATAAAGTAGCAATATTATATTTGATATTTATATATATATTTTGAAACCAAAAACATATATCGGTTTAATTAATCAGTTGTAAATTGTAATACTATATATAGTTATAATAAATAAAACTAAATACACGTGTGTTAGATACAACGACGTACTCTAACTAGAGACACACGTACTATATATATATATACATGTACAATTTGTATGTAGGGATGTATTTATGTGCATGCAAATGTATATATGTTCCTCTATATATAAAGAGAATAATGTGAATGGGCTAATTAAAGGCATGAGAGACCAAGCTAAAGGGGCACAAAGACCGCTTTGTTTAACACACAATTATTGATTGAGTACACAGTTCTTCTTAATTGGTACCCTCGATCAGCTCTCTTCACACCAAAATCCAATATAAATTAAGAGATGGATTTTGGGTGTCAAAAGAGATGCCTTTTGTTGACTGGTGCCATATTTTTTCTTCTTCAACTGCAACTGTTTGTAGTTGTAACTTTGTCATCTAAAACACAAGCCTTATCATCCTCCTATAATAATAATAATAATATAAATAGTAGTAGTGGTTCATCAGTAAAAAGGGGGAGAGAATTATTGGGGTGTGATTTGTTCAAGGGAAAATGGGTTGTTGATAATTCATACCCGCTTTATGCAGCTTCTAGCTGTCCCTATATTGATTCTGAATTTGATTGCTCTAAACACGGCCGCCCGGACTCTCAGTATCTAAAGTATGCTTGGCAACCCCAGTCATGTAATTTGCCCAGGTACGTGTATATATATATATATATAGGTGCAAGTTATTTTAGGACCAATTTTAGAACATGTGTTTTTTTGTAACTTACACACCACCATGATCATCTCCGACCACCACCATGATTTTTCGGCCACCACGTCGCTGAAAAATCATGTGTAAGTTAACTTACACATGATTTTCCGATGGGCCCGTCACCAAAAAGTCTTAGTGTTTTGACAAAAAAGTCTTTTATATCGTTATAGATGATGATGGTGGTATGTAAGTTACAAAAAACACATGTCTTAATTGGTACTAAAATAAGAGGTGGTCCTAAAATAACCCACCATATATATATATATATATATATATAACCCATCTCTATCTTTATTTACACACGGGCACACATGACACATATACGTACATAGCATATGTACACGGGAATACAATTTTAGAGCACCGTTAATTAGCTAGTAATTGATGCACACGTACACGTACAAAATAATAACGATATACATTTTGATACTTAATTTGATCTCATTATAAAACAGTCAAATAAAACTTGACGTAATTTCTCGATCTAAACCATTATTAATTATTTTGCGATCATACGTATGTACACAAAATCATGGTTTGCATAATGTTAATTGATGATTAATCATATAATATAATGTGGTGTACGTTTAAATTTTCAATCCTAGCTAGCTGCACATGTACGTACGTAATTGATAACAAATGATATACTACAGTAGAACTGTTATGATTTTAGTGTTTTTTCTGATCGATTTCATTTATATATTATTTTCGTGTTTTAATTAATTAATTTAATGGAAGGGACGTGAACAATCATTCATGTTCTGAAAACGAAATATTATTGAGTACGTCATGCATATATACAGTTACGCTCCGATCCATATATCCCCGTCTATGATTTATGACAAGCTACCACACTATTATTATATATGCATTTTTTTCAAAGACATCTTCATTTTCATTTAAAGAATTGAACTAGCTAGAAATAATTAAAGTACATCAAAGTGGAATCGATCTCATGCACTAATTGATTCGTAACATTATTATTTTAACGTGGCTAGGTGTCTACTTGTTGATTAAATTAATATGTCTCAATTAATAATTATAAAATAATTATGAAGTATATGGAATCTATGGACCATAGTTGATCGATGCTTATAGTGAAATGACAACTAGCTAGTCCATTAGTAGTACGTACTTTCAGTTTAATTAAGATAGCTACCGCAAATAACTACTTAATGATAATCAAATTTGGCATGCGGGGCCGGGGTCCATATATATATGACTTAATTGTAAAAATTTGATTTTAATGTTTAATAACTACTCGTTAGTTAAACATTAATTATATATGTTCAAAAAACTATATATATATATATTGGTAAATAATTAATGAATATAGATGGATGTGTACGTAATGCATGCGCAGGTTCAATGGGTTGGATTTGTTGAGCAAATGGAGAGGGAAGAAGGTGATGTTCGTGGGTGACTCACTGAGTCAGAATATGTGGCAATCGTTAGCTTGTTTGCTCCATGCATCTGTACCCAAATCTAAGACATCTTTTCAACACAAAGACTCTCTTACTTCCCTTACGTTTCAGGTACGTACGTACTGTATATATTCATTTTCTTCACAGACTTCTTATCTATAATGTTTATAAATAGTCATTTATCTATATCTAATTTATAAGTACAACCTTAATTTAAAATTGGGACTCTAGCTACGTACGTACATATCTATACAAATTAATATATATACTTCTAATTCCAAGTACAAAGTAAACTGGGATATGAAATATCTAATCGATCACAGCATGATTTATGTTATGCGTCAATTAACTTTTTATGTTTTTTGTTTTTATTATAGCGTCTCGCCTCACAAAAGGCCAATTATCGTATACATTACAGTACTTCTTTTTTGGAAATATATTTTACTCGTATTAATTAAACATACTGACTATCTATATATAATACATATATAGTGACATATTAGAAATAAATATTTAAAAGTACAGGTTAAAATCAAATACACAATTCAATCAACGATTTTGATCAAAGACACATGCAGTTAATTACGTGTATACGAATTTGAAGTGGTTTCGTATAGAATAAAATTATGTCAAGTTCAAGGTATGATGAAGACAAAACAAAAGAAAACAACAAAGTTCACAAGTGTGTTTTCAAAGCTAGTGGAAAGTAGTTAATAAATGTTCGCAGAAAGTGTTTCCTTTGACAGTCCCCTGTGTTAATTTGTAAACATCAGCTAGCCTTAGTACGTCTCTTTTTTTTGCTAAAAACGACGTGTGAACGACCACTTTGATTTGACAATTTAAATATGTTAAAAAGATCATTTCAAACTATATATGAATATATCTTACTAATATTTTTTGGGAAAATTACTTAAAACGCATGAATTTAACATATGGGTTCTACTAAATCTCTTTTTCAACCTATTGATTTTGTCAAATGTCATCGTCTTGTAGTTAGGTGTCCGGGTTGAATTAGGAGGGTATATCATTATCTGAGTTTTTGATAGCCATAAAAGTTTTAATTTATGGGTATATCGTAAACATCATGAGATGTATGGAAGAAGTCTAAGATCAGGCAAGGCCACTAGAACTGAATAGTTGTTATGCTCAATATATCAAAGTCAAAAACTTCATAGATGAAAATGATCAAGCTAGATCTTCACTATGTCTAGTGTATATAGCTAGATTTGGCATTTCGGGCCAAGGTTAATTAGCTTAATTAGAGGAAAATGCATAAACTTCATAGATGTTTAGAACTAGTTAAAATACACATCGGTCCGGCCAGCTGAAATATCATGGTTTAACAGTTAATGGATACATGTGTGCAGGATTATGGAGTAACTATAAGTTTATATCGCTCGACATACTTGGTTGATATTGTGAAAGAAAACATTGGCCGCGTACTGAAATTGGATTCCATTCAAGGAGGCAATGCGTGGAAAGGGATGGATGTGTTGGTTTTCAATTCATGGCATTGGTGGACACACAAAGGACGACTACAACCGTATGCATGATCATTCATCTCCATATATAGCTAGCATTTTTACATCATCTATAATGATAATACTAATAATTAAGTTGATTATCTCATATGTTATATATATATTCCAATAGATGGGATTATGTGCAATATGGCTCAACTGTATCAAAAGATATGGACCGTCTGGATGCATATTATAAAGGCATGACAACATGGGGGAAATGGGTCGACCTTAATGTTGATCCATCCAAAACCAAAGTAATATTTCAAGGGATCTCTCCTTCACATTACGAGTAAGTGTTTCATATCCAACATCAAGCTAGCTAGACGGCCACTATTAATACTTTTAAAAACTATATATAGACCCTGCAAAGAAAAGAAACTGAGATTATAACAATGTACAAGCAAAATGTCATTCATTGACAGGTATTAGTGACCATTAAAAGTGTCACTAAATCCATTTTAGGTGACCCATTTTAACAAATGTAGGTAAAACATATAAGGGTTTTTACTTTTTAGTGACACATTTTGCTAAAAAATAGTGTCACTAAGTCACAGTTTTTTAGTACTTTTAAGAAAGTGTACGATAACTGCAAAAGTATAGCTAGGTAAAAATGGAGCAGGTAAAAATCCTTACCCATACTATAGTAACACTTTTTATGGGGAAGTAGATGTTTTGAGCATGAGTGACACTTCTATTGCTTTTAATGACACTTTTATGGCTTTTAGTGAAACTTTATAAATGTGTCATATATTTTAATGTTTTTTAGTGCACAATGAGATATTTGATTTACGAAATGTTTTTCACAATTAGGGGGAAGGAATGGGGATCATCCTCCAAGAGTTGTTATGGAGAACTCCAACCGCTGCAAGGGTCAACGTATCCTGCAGGGTTACCTGAAGCACAAGGTGTTTTGAACAGAGTTCTAGGGGGTGTAAAGAAACCCGTTTACTTGCTAGACATCACGACCTTATCGCAGTTGAGGAAGGATGCACATCCCGAATCTTATGGTGGCGGTTCAGGTGTAGATTGCAGTCATTGGTGTGTTCCTGGGCTGCCCGATACTTGGAACCAACTCCTATATGCAAGCTTTACTTAATTGAAAAATTATGTTGTTGTGTGCCGGTCTAAGATAACGTTTTGATCTTCGTTGGATCGATCAAGATAACGTTTTTTTAATCTTCTCATCACTACCTGAATTACAAGATAAGTTTGTGTTCAAGGTTTATAATTTGGGAAGTGATATATCAAAAACAACTTTTAGTTATTCACAACAATGTATGCTTTATACAGTTGTAAACTGTACAGTATATACATTTATTGTGAATGACAAAAAACTGTTGTAGATATATCACTTACCATATAATTTATTTCATTTGGCCCAAAATAATTGTCCATCATAGAATATGTATAACAATAGCTAAAGTGTTTCTTTTGTCTTATCTCATGTATAGTATACATTGGCACATTGCAAAGGGCTTTCAATCCACATATAATAGCTGCATGATTCTTAGCTTATTTGTGGTTATGTGCATTCTTGAAAATAAAAGTTATCGGTCAAGTTTTATAATCAATGTACGTACATCCAACAAAACATTTTTAGTTGGGTATATATTTAAATCTTCCAAAATAAAAAAAGGGAAGAATTTAAAAGACAAAAAGTAAAATAAGATACAAAATAACTGATTAATATTATTATTAATAGTAATATACAAAATCATTCATTATTAATATTGCTATAAAACATTTAATGATTAAGTCTGATATTTTTTATGTCTACATTTTCGTTTGTTTTTTTTCCTCTCTTTACCAAATATGTATTATGCTAAACAAATTAAGTTTTTTTTTTAGAACATTAAACAAATTAAGTTGATATGAAAAGTTCGAAACGCGCGTGCAGTCGTGCACTAGTCTTTTTATTTTTGGGCTGTAAAGCCTGTGACTGGTAAATCATAGTATCATACTGGCATTTTTGGGCTAAAAAATTGGGCTTTAGGCAATTTCATGTTCATTACTTCATTTTACGAATCCAAATATGGCCATGTTTTCGTGTTTATCTTATATATATATTATATATAAAAGTTGTAAAAATGAAATCAATGCTAAGACTTAAAAATTAATTAGGTGTTTAATGATTTTACTTGGATTTATGATTTTACTAATTATTAATGGTGGTGATTGGGTTATTCGGAGCTATAGTAAAATTTTTATGTATATGTAGGTGTTAAATTTTATTTAATTGTTATTAATGGAATGATTCATGAATTATTGAGTGTCTTTTTAAATTTTGCAATCTTTATATATATATCTAGGGGCCCTTATTTTGGGAATCCATTTCTTTGTAAGAACTGTGAGAACTCCTAAATTTTATATAGGATAACACGTTTTTTTTTTCATTTACATGTGAAACGTTATAAAAATATATGTTGCAGAAGAAAATATTTTTTTCAAAACCTTATTTATAGCCATTTGTCACATGTGAACGAAAAACGTGAACAAATGCATTCACAAGTTCACAAAAGGCTATTTTGAAGGTTTCTTCAAAAATTTTCTTCTTTAACATACATTTTTATATCATTTCACATGTGAATGAACAAAAGAAACATGTGAACAAACATATAAGTTAAGAGTTCTCATGGTTCTTACAAAAAAAATTGGTTCTCAAAATAAGGAAACTCTCTCTATATATATATATATATATATAAGTTGTTCGTTTTCCGGTTTATGTATATGAATGAATGTATAAGTTAGTAATAAGTTAGTGAATTATGTATGATGGGTTATGTAATTAGTTAGTGAGTTATGATCGCTGGAAGCTGAAAGAGAATGTAATTAGTTAGTGAAATTTGGGAATTGGAAACGTTAACAGTATGGTATTATTAATTATCTCATGTAGTTTCAATTAATTCATAAGCAGCTTACTTTATTAGAAGTATCTTTCGTTTTCTCATAGTTAAGGGTAAAGTTGTTTGCCTCTGACAAATAACTATTCTATTAAACACATGACCCTTCCAGCCTTCCTTCATCCCTTTTAATTGGTATTGCATTAAACCACATCATCCTATTATATGGTTACTTATGAAATTTAGTGGTCAAAATCAGTCGTCAAATAAACCTCTTGCCAACATGACTTTGTAGATTTCTTATTTGTTGTTATTGTTGTTTCTTCATGCCTCTTTTGGATTTTGGCTTTCAATATTTAGCTATTGGTTTTAAAGTACTACTCATATTTGGGTTTAAATTTGTAAGTTCAATGTTCTAATCATCTGAATTTGTGTGGGAAAGATCTCAAGCGAGAGGATGGGCATTTTAATTGTGAAGGCTCCAAAGCGAAAGTCAATCATCCACGGACAAGGTATTGATTCTACCTACACGGATTCCCTATGTTAGCATGCAGTATCAGTTTTACTTACATTGTCTATGTTAGATGGTTTCACATGTATAGGATTCAGCTTGAGATTGTGATGGCATGATGAAACCAATGAGAAGCTGCTCATAGGGATGCCAAGTCACTGTTGGAAGAACACCTTAAGGTATAAATGCATTAATGCGATGTTGTAGATAATGGGTGAACAATGTGCACTTTTGTGTTGATGTAATATGCCAGTTCACCCTTTACAGGTGCGGGATGACTCACCTAATGCATCTATTTTGCCAGATCATCCCGATGCATCTGTCTTGCCGGCTGCTCTGAAAGCCGGCCTCGGCACAAAATACATGTTTCAAATAAAGAGTCAAAGAAAATCTTTTACAAATATGAAGTTCCAAAATTAAAATCATACGTCATACCAATGGATTTTTGTAATTGTCATCTTCGTAGGTTTTTTTTAATTGTTTCTCTGCAGGCTCATCGAACAACACGAAAACAATAGTAGTAGTCTCATTGATCACATGTTGCTGGACTTTAACTGTCGTTTATATTCGGGGGATGTCATTAGCCGTTCGGTCAAAAGTTCAGATAACTACACCTTACCTAAATGTGTGAAATAGGGAATTACCATATGACGGAAACAATGATGTATTATTTGAACATTCTTGATTCATTAAAAAGGAAACTGTTACCCCCCAAGAATGTATCTATGTTTAACTTTTCTGTCTCGGTTCAGTGGCAGTGTCATGTGTCAAGATGGGCTGGTAAGCTGGTTGGGTAACGGGTCAATTTTTTGTAGATGTAAGTGTGCCCGTTTGGTCTCACATGAAAACACCTTTTGCCCACTTTAAATTCATTTTATGAATTATTAATAAAATTATTATCATAATAATCTGAATTTTGGAGAAAAGTTGATATAAGAGATATAATTGCTTTAAAGCATACATCAGCTACTTTCTACCCATTAGACCTATTGCCTATAAAGCTAACTTTCATTTCTGAGAGAAAATGTAATCAACCCATTCCTGGGTAACTGAATTGACTCACCACCTCGACTAAATTGAATGGTTGAGTTGCATCTAGAACTGCTGGCAAAGTAGTTTTGATCTAAAAATATCTTAAAAGAATTATTTATCAGTATACAAAACAAATGTAGGTTATGGGTTATGATTCTAAGAAAGAACACTTTCTTACTTTGCATCGTTTTTCAATTCATTTCCCGGAGACGAGATTCTTTTACTTGGGCATTTCAGCGGCGACAACGTCAACAAATGCAGCATTAAAAGGCTGAATATTAGTGAGGACCCAATTCCAACAAGACCCTTATGCATGCTTACGCTCACTTTGGCACGGAGTTATCGACGGCTGCCATGGTGGATACAACCCTACACGTATTCAAAAAGGTGGACACAACACCAAATGAGCTAATGGATCCCAACAGTCATATTAAATATAGAAATTAGTACTGGTATGTTTAACTATAACAATTACTTCAAAGTTCAAAAACATTATTGAAATTATATCCAGGCATATATATATATGTGTGTGTGTGTGTGTGTGTGTGTGTGTGTGTGTATGTGTGTGTGCGTGTGTGTATAAATTATTGAAGGGAACTTTTTTACGTGGCATATCACAGACCTGGAAGGAAAAGCACCATGAGGTTTATGGTTCATAGCAAATCACAATATGTTATGCACATGGTAAACACAAATTTTGTAGTTGTCAAAAGTTTTGATAACCTAACGTGTGTGCTTTTTACAATGTGGTGTTTAGGTATCCTTACAATAATCACTTTGATCATTATAAACTATTAAGTTTTATTTCTACTTTTTTTAAACACTAATTCACAAGATTTGTGCAAAAGGCCCCATCCACATAAAATGATGATCTTCTTCTATAAAGACCAAATTGCCACCAAATTTGGATCACGAATCTGAAAACAGGGTAACTCAACTTTAATGGACCACCAATTCACAAAATTTGTTTGCACATACTAAAATGGCAGTTTTTACGCCAGTAGCTAAGTATTTAATTTGTGTAATTCCAATACTTTATAGGCGGCAAGATGGGTGGGTTGTGCAGAGTGGGTAATGGTTCAAGATGGGTTTGAGTTGAAACATGGCATATTTTTGTACATTTTAAAACCAATCAAGGAAATGGGTCAAACTGGTAAAAAATCTCTCAAAGTTCACTTTCAACGCATAACTCTCCTATAGAATTTTACTCCGAAAGTTGGACCATCACTCAAAGAATATAAATAGAAGCTATGTTAATAGAAGTGTGATTTATATATGAGGTCTTAGTTCTACCCAATTGTTTTATTATCTCATACTTCCAAACAACAATAATGATATGTTATAAACCACATTAGCATAAAGGTGTTTCATTATATAATGAGTATTGTATAACTGAACGGTTAAACCACATGAGCATAGAGGTATATCATCATATAATTGAGTGGGTTAAAATTTATGATTATAAAGGCGGACGAACCTAGTAAAAGGAAAATATTAAGTGACACAATAACCACAGATGGTAACTCATATGGACCCAAGCTATAATGATCCTTTCATTTGTTGATTCGCCAAGATTGTTTATCAAGACTTTGAAGCTGATGTTGACACTTCTCAGGTGGCGGCTCAAAGCTTGAGCAATACCGAGATAACAAAGACTCGTTGTGTGTAAGACACAAAAGAGAACATGTCATTGATTTGTTTCTGTTCAGCCCAAAATTGCTTTCCGATGTGTCATATAGGTTCCTTGGAGATGCCATGACCAAGGACTCATAGAGAACTTACAACACATACTGAAACGGCTTCTACTTTTACATGCTTTCAAAGTTTATCACTTCAAACATATCAAGACATTCTATTTGTGTCAAGGATATCCCTGTTAATCAAATTGTGCGCTTTCCCATTGGGACTATTTTCTTTTCTTTTACATTCATAGGCAACAAGCTCTGCACTAATAGAGTGTCTTGCCATATATTTGCAACTGAACGGTCAAGTCTAAAGGTACTTGCAACTGACTGGGTCAAGTAGAATGGAGCATGATGTTCCAACTTCAAAGGAAAATCAGTAAATTACTAAAGGCACTATTGCATAATGTTTTGACATCTCTTGGGAAGGGTCTCCTGCCGTCGAGTTTCTTTAACGTCATTATTGTTGGGTTATGCTGACTGGAATTCGTGGAAGAAGGTGAGTGTTTTCACCCGCTTCAATAGTAGTTGTAATACTTTTACCTATTTACCCCAATAAGCTCATTAGGTGTGTATCGACTTATTTGGCATCAACATGGTCTTAACTGCAAACGGTTGCATAATGTTATCGCATAAAATTACTAGAATTTTTTTTTAATAAGGTAAGATTTAAGATGGAAGACATAAGTCTCTCACACATATCAAGACTATTTACTCTTTATTATGAAGATTGCCTCCGTAAAGTCTTGCCTCTTTTTACATATCATAAGAAGTTTATTATTATACACATATTTAACCTGATTTAGACACTAAAAAATATTACTGTATAAACATCGGCAACAAAATGCATGCAAACAACGAATTTCACATTCGACGTGTGTAGCACGGGCTTTTGAGCCCTCGTATAAACTTAAACTTAAACTAATAAACATGATATGTGATAGATAAATCATAAATGTTATTATATATTTAAAAAAATAAATACATAAAATCATTTTCCAAAAAAAAATGAAAAAAAGTTCAGATATATGTACACAAAAATTTTATAAATAAAAATACATAGAAATGAAATACTATGAAAACGTTGTATATATATAACCAATAATATGATAACTTATAACTATTAGATAATTTTAGAAAAAAATAATTCTAATTAAATGTTTTTAATTATGAAAGTTACTTGAGTAGCCGACCATGTTAGTTCATTCTTGCAAGAAGTCTCTAATTTACCAAAATATACTCCACTTAATAGATAACTTAATAGTTAACATATACAGTATATTGTTAAAATTATGACTTTAGTTGCTGCTATTCAAAAAAGAATTATCACTTTAATAATCATTCCCGGATCTTAGACAAGGCAGGAGGCCCGGAGGGTCATGAGCCTAAGGCCCAATACATCATATACATGAAGACATGAAGTGATGAAGATCAATGTTTTAAAATCGTTATTTTAGTTATACCGGCGTGGAAAAATTTTCCGGTAATACCGGAATTACCGGCCGGTACGACTATTTTTAATTTATTATATTTTTTTGTGTAAAAATCTTACAAAACTTGTTACAATTTAACAAAAAAAAGTCAAAATGCAATTATAATTTACTCAAAAATAATATCAAATATGTATTTTATAACAAAATATAGGTTTTAAAGTTCACAAATAACAAAAGAATAACATAAAATTATCATAAAAATAAATTTTTTAAAAAATCAAAATTTATATTTTGAAAATACCGGAAATACCGGTATGGTAATACTGGAAAATACCGGAAATACCGGCCGGTATTGAATAGTGAAAATATCGGACTTAAAATACCGCCGTGGTCTCCGATACCGGTAATACCAGTAATACCGTCGATATTTACCTTAAAACATCGATGAAGATGCTCGTTTAATTTATTTTTCATTTAAATATTACATAATGCACTACAAGTTTTCCAGCATCAACCCATTAATTTAATATTTCAAGTTTTCAACCAATTTTATTCAACTTGAAATACGTTCGACACTCTTCTATTAAGATTCAAATATTATTTAGTTTTATACTTTCTTTGATCCGCCAATTAGTTTTTTTTTTTTGTATAGTATTTTGCTTTTTAAAATCTTATCTTCATATGTTGAATAAAGTTCATGCATTGTTAATTTGTTTTAATTGTTAAAAGATAATGTGTTAGACAAAATATGATTGAATGTCTTTCAATTATTACTTGATTAGTTAAACGGTGAATTTATCGACTATTATTTTAAGGGTCTAATTTTTTTTCCTTTTTACTTTTACCACTTTCATAGATCGACGACCCAATTTAATATATAGTAGTTTCGGGCCATTTAAACTTATCTGAAGCCGTACCACACGTCCTCACTAGTCGTAATTCGTAAATAACTACTTGATATTAGTTCTGTTTTTGGAATATATATATATATATATAATTATTAAAACAGTAGGAAACCGAGCCTTCTAAAGCATTCTTCAAACTCAAAGTTATTCTAAAAAATTATCACGTAAGATTTATGTTACGTGGCATCTCCATAAATTTTCCACAATATTTATATGTGAAAAAGAAGAAACTATATTTATTTCATTATTTAGATTCAATTTTATAAGGCAAGTATACTCTTTCATTATATTAAAAACCGATTTGCCATGCACATTATTGTTTTCCATCGATCAACTAGCACAAAGTTTATTTTGTATACTAATGCATAAAACAATAAATTTTGTCATCATTTCCTTTAATAAAATGTTTACCAAAGTTTCTAACGAAAATTTCATACGAGACCATTTAATATTTTGATGTTTATGTGAGCTCTTTTAATAATATTAATATTTTAATATCATATATAAAACTCTTTTGTTACGTGATTCATAATTTATTTATTTTTCTCTAAGTGAATTTTGAGTAAATTCGGGTTGCACAACTACAAGAAAAGAAGGTTTACTATTTCAAATTCTTATGGATTTAGTATTTTAGTTTGAAGGTTTTTATGGGGGTGGTTGTTTCTTTGATAAGTTGTAAGATGACCCCTCATATCATATTTAGCTTCATAAACATTGAAGAATGTAAATGTTATGTAGTATTTGGTATAAATAGGTTTTTCGTTGATATGCAATTGTGTTTTTGCTACAAAAATGTTTATGGATATTTTTGTTTCAGTAGAAAATCATTCTTAAATATATGTAGCTTTATTTATTTGCTTCTATTAAATTATGTATATTTTGCATCATCTAATTTTCTTTTTTCCGTTTTTATCTAAATTATATTTATGTGTAAACATTATTTCTCATCTTCGTATGTATCTCCAAAACATTTTGATAATTTGATATATTTATTATATTCATATTTAACATTGTTTTGTTTTTATTAATGTGTTTGCAAATTAGATAATAATCGCATTGAACTAATTAAACAAAATATTAGTTATTGTGTGTGTCTACGTCAAAGGGTTTAAGTTAACACCAATCTAACAATAACTTATAATATTTCGCGCATCGCGCGGGGTAAAAGACCTCGTATATATATATACTAGGTATTTTTACCCACACGATGTACAGCTATTTAACAAAATTGTTCATGGTTTTTAAAAACACTCATATTAATATCAAAGAACGTTATATATATATATATATATATATATGATTTAGAGGACGGGCATCGACAAATATTTTCTAACTACTTAATTCTTTTTGCTGGCATTTTCAAATCTTAACAATGTTGCGTAATACCACTACCTCCAATCAACTTAATGTTTATTTGAAATTATAAGTTCGGTGACATAACTATTACGCTAAAAAACTATGATGGCTAACTATTTGCAACCAAATTTGCATACCCATTTAACAAATAATAACCAAATAGCTCTACAGATTAATTGTACGTGTTGTATATATAGAGTAGATGAAGAGATATGCAAGGCATAAAATAATCTATGTATATATAGGCTGAACATTGATTTTTTAGTTAGTGATATCATTTATCTAATTAGAAAGACTATTTTAACTAGTTCTTATAATTAAAGATTTGATAGTATATGATTTGATAATATGTGCTTTTTAAATTATCTTGATTTGTGATATCTTTACCACATTAACATTGAGTTTTTCTTATTCATAATATGTACGGGGTTTTTTTAATTTTTTTATAATATGTTAGATTTTGTTAAATATACAATATTATTATAAAAGTTTGAAGATGTCATATAAGATAAATCACACGTGGTAGTTTTTTAGCCTAGTTTTGAGTTTGAAGAGGGCTTTAAAAGGTTAGAATTTCAATTGTTTATATATATATATATATATTTTCAAGTAATTGGAAATAAAATTTTGTGATTGGGGACAAGTAGAGATGGAAAACGTGCATGTCAACGAACTCTTACATCATTGTTAGATGATTATAATCTAGCTAGAAACTTAGAAAGTGACCTTTGAAGTCGCTTCGCCGACTTAGAATTTGTACTTTTAACTTCTTGCGTGTTGGTACCAAAGGGGGCGATTATTTGGTACTTTGACCCAGTCAAATCAAACTAAAGACTTGAAAGAAAGCAATCTTAATTTTCGTAGAAGCTTTCAAATATGAAAGAATGAAAAAAATTCCTTTCAAACAAGTAACAAGATATATTTAAGAGAAAAAAAAAAAGTCAGATACTAAAAACATCTAATAGTTTCCCATATAATATTAAGGGCGAAGGAAATATGAGGCTATTAGACACTTAAATTGAGTGAAAAACCCTTCACATACTTTCTTTTAAACCATAAAAATCATAGAGCCCAAACATTTATTCAAAATATTAAAAAATTGGTATGTGAGTGTAACAGCTCCATACTCACTTTTTCTTAACATTAAACCCAATTTTTTAAGTTAAAGGAAAATTTTGTTAATCTTTATTACAGTACAGCAAAAACACACTAATAATCACATGAGTTCATTCGATTACATAGCACATACTACAATATTACATTCCAATTGTTGGTTTTTTTGTATTGTATATTGCTATAGTAATTTAGAGTTTATTAATAATTAATTAAGTTTTTTTTTTTAGTTAAGAGTCCCAAATGGGACCAAAAGCTGGAATCCCTTTACTCTTGCAAGCATTCACCACATCCCTACTACCTTCAGGGTTACTCGTTACGATCACAACCTCCGCACCGAATTTCTTCGCCGCCTCCACGCTCATCTCGGAAACATTTGGCCGCCCCATCACCGCGGTGTCGTGAACTATCACTTTATCTTTTGGATGATTACTCATCCACTCTTTTATCTCTTTGCCGAAATTTTGTTCAATCCCTTTTGCAACCCACAAGAAGCACACCTCGGCTGGACCTTGTTGTAACAAAAATGAAAGAAATACACAAATACCCGACCCAGTTGCCACTACCAGCACACGATTGTACATGTTAACTAAGTAAGGCAAACCCGCAAAATGCACTTGTCGAACCCATAAGTGGCTCGGCGGGTTTGACACTAGCGACTTTGTGAAGTCGCCAACTGCACCGGCTAGCATCATGTGTTCGTCCTTCCCGTCAGAAATGATTCCGAATGCATGCCATTCGGACATCGGGGAAGGACTAATCCGACCTAGTATCCCCGGTTTCACTCCTCCTGCAAACTTAATAATAGAAGCATGGCCCGATGGGGCCGAGACGTTGACCGGAACCCTCCTCACGGTCAACCATGGAATAATGATAAGTATAGTTATGGCCAACGTGAACCAAAATTCTTGCTCTTTAACCAACTTTGATCCCACGTCTTTTGTATACGATTTGGTATCGGGATCATACGATTTCGTGAGCACAATGAAGGCCCAAAGGAGTATCAAGGACAGCCACCCCGTGAACCGGTGAGTTCTTTCGAAGACGTTATGGTGGAGGTGACGAACCAAGGGAAACGCCGCAAGACAAGACAAGCACAAAAGCGCGAGAATAGCTGAGGCGACACCGATGATCTCATTCGAGGTGCTGTCTCTATCTTTAAGTGTAAGAATCAAAGAGTATGTAAGCCAAGCAACCGAAGAAACGCCACAACTGCTATGTATCCCTCCTAAGGATTGAAGTAAAGAAGTGATGGCAGTTTTAAGGCGTAGAGGCACCCGCGGATGCCCAAATACGTTCACCGCAAGCCAGAACACGACACGTAAAAAGGCTTCACTTCTACATAGTATCAGAGCCAGAAGGTTTCCAATGGAAAACAAGGTAGCATGGTCTCTAGCGTAACGAAAATGACCCGTGGCAGCAAGGACTAACCCTGTAATGTTAAGAGTCAAGCAAACTACAAAGAGTCTCTTATACACCGTAAACATGCCTTGATCGAGCAAGATCACCGATAATCTCGACTCTACTTTCGGTTTGTTGCTTGGCTTATTGGGAACAATCTTTTTACTTGGAGCTAGGGGGAGTTCTTGAACTTGAGGTGGTAAGGGCAATTGGTAGTCTAGCTCATAGCCTTCTTCGATATTGATCAACACATTGTCCGCATCATCGTCTGTATCCACGTCGCAAAAATGGCTGCTGGCTCGACTAGTGGATCTTGAAATAATGGCACCAGAAGTTGGTACGATTCTCTTAGAAGAATTACTGCTCCATGGAAGCCAAAGTTTTGGAGTAGGGGCTACATGACGATCGATGGCGAATGGATCCCTATGGGATTGGATCTCAAACGATACGCCACGACAACTTGAAAACCTTTGATCCATGGCTTCTTGGCTCACCATATACGCTAGCTAGCTAGTTCTTTTTTATTTTTTCTTTAGTATGAAAATATATATATTGGAAGGAAGAATATATAGAAAAAAATGGGTGGTTAAGTTGTGGTGGTTTTTCCTTGTAAAACTTGTCCATATTTATAGATACAAACTTGCGCATTGACTGGTTGTATGATCGTTGTCTTTTCCTTGTACGTAAATTATGAAGAAGCTAATAAGGTTTATCGTATAGTTAGCGAATTCGACGACTTTGTCAACCTTATTAGAGAAATGGAGGACGACCTCGATCTAATTAATTAAGCCCATATGTTTCAGTATCGTAAATTTCCATTTCCATATAGTATAGTGTAATTCATATAATAATACGCCGTATATATAGTATGTGCGTTTTTACGTACTATTTTTTCCTTAGTATATATAATACGAGTATTATACCAATCCAATAATTAGCTAGGGCTTAAGAGTAATTATGTTTACAATACTAATTATATAATAAGAATGTCAATTAAGACGAGAATGGGCTTTAAAACTTTTTTTTTTAAGTGTATTGTTCGTAGCAGGGTATCTAGCTTATATTGTTTTAACCATATTCGCGCTAGAGAGCTCTCACATTCTCAATACATAGTAGAAGGAGAAACCCCCCAATTAAACCGCCATAAAGACACGACATTTAATTGGGATAAAACTACTATACGGCCTCTGCAGGACTTAAACCTGTTTCACTGGAAGACTTAATTTCACAAATTCCTCGAAATGTCTTTCACATGTCTCAAACTCGATACCTCTAACATGTAAATTTAGTGCTCAACCAGAGATTTATAATGAAAAGTAGAAATATGGGCTTAAACTAATATGGAATACTAATTTTAATATGAAGATTTAATACGTTACAGACATTTTATACTTTCGTTTTAATTTTAAGATGGATAAATTACAAACACACTCTTCGAGCTTAACTTTACTCAATAACTTCTATTCAAACATTTAGATGTCTCATTTAAATAGAAACTTAATTTTTTAAATTTCAATTATGAATAACCCGGATGCATTATGGGTCAAAATTTGCTTTGGATATTCATTGTAATTTTTTTTTGAACATTCAAAACGATTTTATAAATTGATGGCTAGCGAGGAGCTAGAATTACATCATAGAGAAGTCGAGATTACATGAAGAATTAGTTGTTAAAACGAAACCAATTTGGGCAGTCTACAAGGGCTTTTGATGATCTGAGTTGTTAACCATAAGAAGCTTGTGATTTTGACTTCTTTGGTAGCATATCGGATTGATGGGTTTTGGTTCAAAAAGATACAGTCATTCCGGCATTTTCATATCACCCAACATTATGCATGAACGACGAGGTTCACAAGCTTGCATTTTACCGGTTGGAGTTGAAAGTACATACTTGTGCAGCTCGAAAAGTTCTCTGATGCTGGAAGGCACAGTAAATGGGAGATTGCACCAGTTGAGAATGAAACTCCAGAGTGTGGTTGCAAAGGTACAGTGTGAAAATAGGTGATCCGCGGATTCAGCATGTTGGTTACATAATCGGCAGGTGCACGATTGTGGAGGTCGATTGTGGATATTCATTGCAATTAACAAGGCAATAGAGTTGGGTTGGCTAAACTAGGATCATGGAGCACGAGATCAATTGTGCTCAGCAATAACTACGTATTATACGTACAATATTAAATCTGAGACCCCAGCGGCCTAGAAAATTTATGTACACATCAAGTTCGAAAAAACAACTGTCGCAAAATCTTAATGAAGTCAAATATATAGATAAAATAATTTATAAGTTATAACTAATGTTATTACAATAAATTATGTATCCTAACAAAATCATACGGAGTAATATAACTATATAAGTATATAACAAACTAGGTATTTCACTCACATGATGTGTGACAATTAAAAAAAATTGTTTAATACATACGTAAAAAAGGTTTTTTTTGGAAATTTTTTTTTATGCATATACAGGTTTCAATAACTATTTAACGCACTAGTAATTACTCTATAAGTTCATTATGTAAAAATTGATATGTTATAGTTCATGGTCAATTCACATATGACCATTATTTTGAATTACATTACATTACGATATATCATCGGTGAGCAAAAAGCGAACCGCAAAACCGAAATTGGAAAAAACCAAACTGAAGAAACCCAAAAACAACCCCACTGGTTTGGTTTTGGTTTTCTAAAAAACGGAATAGATCGGTCCGGGTTTCCGTTTTATATGCAAAAATCGACCATTAAAATCGCAAGATCATATATATATATATATATATACTTTAATTTTTATATATTTATATCTTCTCATGTATATTTGTTAATTAAGAATTTATGAATACATTCAAGTTTACAATAAAATTTTCAAAAGATTATCCAAATAAACTTCAACACTAGAATTAAAAAATATATCATGGAAACATGTTGTTAGTGGATTGAATTGTTTCTATAAATATACTTGTTTATATACCATGATATATGACTATAAGTATATGTTTAACTATTAGCATCATATTTAAGTTCATACTTTGTTAAATTTTATAGATTAGGTATAAATAAGGCCATCTTAAAAATATGTAAATGTAATCATTCATCAGCTTGGGCAATTGAAAGAAAATCAAACTTAATTGAAAATCAAACAATTTTAAAGTAAATAAATTAATATTATTTTATTATTTAAGAAAAATATGAATTAAGATGATAAAATATGAAAGTAAAACATTTAGGTAACATAGATTTGTTGAATTTAAAAATTATTTAAACTTTCTTTATTAGATTTCTAATATATATAGGATAAATATTATCAAAAAAAATTATGTGAATGACACATAGGATAAATCTTAGGTGACAATTTTCTAAGATAGTCTTAGTTTTGAAGAGGGCTTTTAAAAGCCCAGTCAACTACTGTTTTAATATATATATATATATATACAGAGGCGGTACCAGGAAAAAATTCCAAAGGGAGCAAACTTAAAAAAATTATGAAAAATAAATTTGAAAGATGACAAAATATTAAAAACCTATAGAAATTTTTTAAATTTGGAGGGGGCATTGGACCCCTTGCCCCCCTTTAGTACCGCCCCTATATATATATATATATAGAAAAATGAGTATAGGGCTGTTATGTATCTAACTTAGGTGAAAAACCTCTCACATACCAATATTTTAATATTTTTAATAAATGTTTGGCCCCCCATGATTTTTATGGTTTATAAAAAGGTATGTGAGGGATTTTTCACGCAACTTAAATGCCTAACAGCCTCATATTCCCTTCCCATATATATATATATATATATATATACAATAGAAGTTATTAATTAACCAATTATTTCTAAGATTTTCCTATTTTTATTATAACATATTGAATGATTAGCTCTTCTATTTTATAACTAGCATTGTACCCGCGCAATGCGGGGGCGGTTTGATGGTGACGGCGATTGGCGATGGTAACGGCGGCCATGGTGGTGGTGTTCATGGTGGGTGCAACTGTGTAAGTAATTTGTGTAAATGTAATTGATGTAAAGTGATAGTAGATATAATTTAGAAGATAAGGGATTTAATGGTGTAAACTAATTTATAAAGGGTAAAATGGTAATTTTCCATCTAATACTTTTATGAGAGAGAAAGTGATAATTATTATAAGATAGTATATATATATATATTTTCAAAATTTTATGAACCTTCAAAAATATATACAGGTCGAAAATTGGGTTTGCCACGCCTCTAGAGCTCTCTTGTGCCAAACGACAAGTGGGTAATGGCCAATATACACAATTCTAATTGAAATACACAATATTTTAAATACCGGTATTTTAATCGTATTGCTGTTGTACTCGGTACTGGTATTACTGGTAGGTTTAATTATTATTTTTTTATTTTTTTATAAAAGATATATATAAAAATTTGCTACAATTCAATGTAAAAGTAAACAAAAACGATATTACAATAAGTAATAATATAATAATAAATAAAAATAACAATAATATAATTACTAAATAATAATAATCACAATCATAATAATTATAAGAACTTAAGATGAGTATTTTAGTCAACGTTATGAATTTGAAAGGAATTGAAAACTTTTTTTTCATATGTATAAAATAACTTCAAATTCATATATATATATATATAATATATATATATATATATATATACTAGATTAATCTCGCACATTGTGCGGGGCTAACTTATTGCATAAATAAAAAAATACAATAACTGATAGTTATACCATTATTCAAAATTTATGATGATATAAAAAACTATTAGATTACGAATAATGCAAACAATAAAAATTATAATTTATGAATATATGATACGTTAAATATGTTAAAAAGAATGACTAATGAAACATAAATATTTATAAATCATGAAAATCGTTTTTATGATATATATTTTTTAAATATAATATAATAATTACTTTCAGAAAAATAACATAATATAATAAACAATCTCATTTAAAAAATAAAAATATCATTGAATTAATAAAAAAAAACACAATATAATGTATATAAATATTTTTGTACTCATAAAGAAAATAGAAAAATAATTATTAATTATTAAAATTATGATTGATGATTAGGATTAAAATTCATGATCAAGATCATATATGTCAATATAAATATAACAAATTTAATGGAAAAAACTAAAAATGTCACATAAGAAAAACATATTTTCTCTTAGTTATATAGAGATATTTTAAAATTTTATTATGTATACTTTGGAAATGTCAAATTAATATGTACGTATATTTTGAAAATCTTAAATTAATTAATGTTAGTAATTATCTAAAAGACTAAAATCTAGTAGATATACGTATAATATGAAGACTTTAAATTAATTAATTAATATTAGTAATAGTTTTAGGAACAATTTGTGAATAAAAATGATGATTAGGATAAATGATTAGAAATAATGTAAATGACATAGAATGCTTAAAATTAGAAAATTAATGGAAAAATGACACATAATGAAAAATCTTACATGTCATTCTCTCATAATTGTCAAATAAGCAAAAAATTATCCTCTTTTAGTTATATATATGTGTGTATATATATATATATATGGTAAATTGATGAAATGTTTTAAATTATAATGTCATTAACTATCTAACCAAACATGAAAAAAATAGTACTTAAATTATAATTACAATGAATTTTTCCAACCAAACACGGTGTATATTTGGGGCATTTTAATATTGTAGTTAGATTTGTCGTACAGAATTAAAATAAAATTTATTTTAGTTAAATTTTAATTTTTTCAATAACTTTAATTACAAGTAAAACAAATATGACAAGGTCTTGACTCTTAGATTATGGTTAAATTGATGCACGAATATTCACGAAGCAATTGATGTATGATGATTTTCATGATGCACGGTGATTATCATTGGAAAAAAAATTTATTGTTTTCTTTGTTTTACTTTATCTATACTTGAAAGTTTATCATTTATATACTTAATTATGTTTGAAAAAATTAAATTATTAATACTATTTTTAAAATCATTGAAATAGTTTTTTTTTTTATAATGCATTTACCAAATCAACAGTGAGTCAGTAACAAAAGCATAAAAATATCAATAAAAGATTACTATTGTCACATTTATAGACATTATATGCTACATTAGTTATACATCAGTTCTAAACTTTAATCTTTATTTCTTTTTAAGCTAGATAGATTTTTTTTTTTTAAGTTAGTTTCGATTCAGACGTGCTGGGGGAAATTTTAACCAACAAATCGTTGGACCTCTAACCCCCTCCTCATGGAAAATACCTTGAGATGAGAAACTCAATACTCGAACATGAGACGTTGAAAAAAACTCACCTGCGGGGCCCACATAGTGGATTTAGAAGATACCCGTTTTTTTAACATATCCTGTTACTAATCTTAATCCGTCTAACATTATTATAATACATATCCAAATCTGTTAAATTTAAATTAAAATTTAATCTGATCCATAATATAGTTTTTATCTCTTGTCTATTCCTCTTTCAATATTTGTAATCCTCTTCTACTTCATTGCCTCTTTATCATTTTCATCCATCTTTAATAAACACCATCCATGTATACACACATAAACACAAAAGTTTGAATGTCATAATATATATTGACCATACATAACAAATTTTGATTTTTGACCATACACGACATTCTCGTTAGGGAGGTGATCCCTACATAACATATTTTGATCATACACAACAATATATGCATCAGACAATTGTATTGTACAACTGTTTAATGCATATATTATTATGTATAGTAAATTTATGTTGTATAGGGATTAGGGATCATTTCCCTTCTCGTTATATGCATTATCGCTATATGCGGCGCACTGCTTATAAAATATAATTTATGCATTTTATTTTATGCACTTTATCCCCCGGAGCCTACTCCTATCTCATCATAAGCAGACGCATAGGCTATAGAATATAAAATCTCACCTTGCAACTCTAATTTTGAGTTGGTCATAGGTTGACAGTTTTCGGGGTCACTTTGCGGGTCAGAACTATTGGAAGACGAAAGAGAACTTAGATTCGCTCGGCCAACAAGTGGGCAGCGTGCTTATCTTGTGTGACAATACAGAGCGAGTGGCTCTTCTAAGCGGACAGATGTGTGACAATAAATAGCATTGTGTTTTAGGTTTTCTAAATATTATGATTTTGTAGTTAGATGAAATAATTTTTTAAAAAATGGTTCCATTTCACTACCTTTTAGGTTCCTATATCATTTTATATATTTAGTTTTGAAATAATAAAAGATAATTTTTTTCTTTACCAATTATTAAACACTGCACTAGAGTTGACTTTATTAGATAGATTCCATTATAAAACTTGGAGGACCATCGATGTCAAACTCGATATATCGGCTATGCGTTGCGTCTTTCTTTTTTATATTATTACTAATATTAATATTAATATTATTAATTTATTATTGATGGCTTTGTGTTATATCATCTTGACTTATTCCAAGATTTGATTTTTTTGGTTTTTTGTTGACAATTTCTTTTATGCATCAAACGATATATAATCTTAAATTTTTTTTTTTATTGATAATTGCTATTAAACTGTATAAAAAACTTGTAATTTTATAGTAATAATAATAAAAATAACTTATATATTAATGACAACCTATGATTAGCAAAACTCATAAACTTTATTCTAATCCTAGAATAATGTGTATCTACTAAACTCATAAATGATGAATATAGATCGGAGAAATGAAACGGCTACGCAACAAAGAACGCATGGAAAGAGGTATATTTTATAGTAGAGAAATTTCTATATATTAACTGAATTTTTCTACTAAAAGAACGTAACGTAAAATGTTTTTTAAGAAAAAAGGGATTAGAAATAGGTGGGTAAGGTAGAGTTTTCCTTCTATGGTTTTAAATCAAGATCAACTAGTTGAATAGGCTCTCTTGCATAGTTGCATGGACCCAATAAAACTATATTATATACTGTGAACTTATGTTGAAAATGCTCATATCCTCATGTCATTTTTAACTGATTACCCAATGTTGATATAATTACATTCGTATATGAAAAACAAAAAAAGATTTAAGTAATACATCACAAAGGCTTTTACCAGCCTATTTGCCTTTTCCAAGTTGCATATATCATAATGATTTGTCTACTACAAAAAACGAAGATGACTCACTAATGTTCGTGTTCCACATGAATCATGGAAAAGTAGTCAGGTTTGTGGCCGCTTTGCGAGGTTTCAACTGTCGTATTAATACAGATTCGTGAATCTTGATACATTTCAAATTAAATTTCCAATAACACATAAAAAAAGTAAATAATTACATTGAACACTTTATTAATACAATCCAATTACACGTACAAATTAAAACAAGTGAACAACATCCATTCAACACAATCAAATCATACATTCTCAATGTTCAAAAAAAAAAAAAAATCATACATTCTCAGGTTTGATAATTATATTTGACAAATTAAAGTTGACACATAACATAATTAAACGTCATTGTTTGATAATTCTTATGTTGGCAACGAGATAAAACTCAAATATTCCATTTGGCAATTCCCTTTTTCACTTGTAAATTGCCAAGAAAATATCCAACTGTATTATTTCTAATGTAAAAAAACAACAATTAGGAGAAGATAAGGAAACGGTGAGCTTCGGTTACGATAAGACGATACGAACTTTCTTTTATATTTTCATATAATGTTAAGAGTTAATTGCATTTTTGGTCCCTATGGTTTGTATGTTTTGGTAGGTTCAGGACCTTTTCAGGTTTCATTTCATTTTTGGTCCCTATTTCAGAAACTTTTTGCAAATTTGGTACAAATTAACAGTGGTTGTTAAATGAAGCCATTAAGTGCTGTTAGAATTAACAATGGTATGTAATTGTAAATTTCTAAAACTGTAAAAGGCATTTGCGTTAATAGTGTTAGTCAAAAAGTTTGTCATGTTGTCATTCAGATATACACGTGATTGTTGTAGTTTGTTGTCTTGTGTTACACATTTATTCCTTTTATTGCTTTTATATCCACTTTTTTTATAAAAAAAAAAGAAAAACTTTTTTTTGGGCAAACTTCCCTTTTCGATTCCGTTTTCATGATTTGTCAAATTGATATGAAAACATCAGATTTTGTTCACGATTCGATTCCGGCCATATTCAAATTTTAAGTTTTTCGATTCATCGAGATTCGTTGACAGATACTTTTCCGACAAAGTTTTTTGACAAAATAATGGGTTAGGGTTAGTGCGGAGTGCAAAATTGAGCATTTCCGTACCGGTTTCGTGTTTTATTCGATAAAACAAAGGAGAAATCACAAATTTAAGTTTTTCGACAAATTGCTATATTTTCCATCAACGGTTTCCGAAGTTCATTTTGGTCAGGTTTGTGTGCGGTGAAATTCAAAGTCGATTGGTATCAATTTCGAGTTTTTACTCGAAGAAATGAGGTAGAAATCGTGATTTTCGTTTTCCTGATGCGTTTTCAATTTTCCGGCGAACTATGGTACATTCCGGCCGCCATTGTTTCTTAGATTTAGCGAGCTAATTACAAAACTTTCATTTATAGAGCTTGTAAACTTTTATAAATAAGAACCACGTGTATATCTCAGTGATAACATGACAAACTTTTTGACAAACACTATTAACATAAATACCCCTTACACTTTTAGAAATTTATAATTAATCACCATTTTTAATTCTAACGACACTTAACGGTTTTATTTAACAGCCATCGTTAATTTGTACCAAATTTGCAAAAGGTTTCAAAAATAGGTACCAAAAATGCAATGAAACCTAAAAAGGTACTGAACTTGCAAAAACCTACAAACGACAAGGACCAAAAATACAATTAACTCTAATGTTAATTTTTTTTTTTTTGGATAAAAGGACTTGCGCCTTTGGATAATATTACTGAAAAAATAAAGAGTTACAAAGTAAATGCCCTCACGGGTCTCCCTATAGTAAATAAAGGAGACCCATGATGCAGGATATGAACCAATTGAGTGACTGGACAGACCCAGATCACCCAAGACTATATCAAAATAAAAGAATCTATCACATGAATCTATGACTAGTAATCTAAGCAATAATGATGTATAAAGCAACTAATGCTGCTGTGACATAGTGGGTAGTGATGGGATGCTGGCATCATCAGTGTTTAAAGCACATAATGCCTCAAACTGGTTACCTGTAGTGACAACTAGTGCTGAAGTAGATGGAATGTCCTGCTGGGGAATAGCACTGGTACCTGAATGTGTATCTGGTGTAACCCTGACTGGCTGAGATGAATCTATAGATGCTGATGTGTCCTGGGTGGTCATCGGTGCCTTGCCTTTGGAGTTGGCAGGCTGTTGTGGGACCTTAGGTACATATCGTACCTTGGGCTTAGGAATCTGGATACCTGCTGCAACTTGGGCTTTTTTGGCCCTTCTTCTTCTCTTCTTAGGCTGCTGAAAGCCCTGCTCATCCTGTGGGACCTGTGGATCATGTGTGTTGGTGCCAGATGGGCCCGCTTCAGTTGCTGGTGTAGTAGCCCCAGCTTCCATTTCTTCAGCAGACTTTGGCCTGTCAACACAATCAAGAAACTTGTGCCCAAAAATAGCACAATGAGAACATCTATCCGGCTTCCAGAGATACTGTAACCTGAATTTCTGCATTTTACCCAACACTAGTGCCTCAACAAAAGTTGGAATATCATGATCTGCTCTAACTTTAATCAACACCTTAGCAAACATAGCCCTACCCGACTTTTTCTCAATCATCTCCTCAGTAAATCTATCTAAAGCAACGGGGACCCCAATAACACTAGTGATGTGGCTAAGAATATCATAATCCCACATAGTAGCATCCAAATCATATATATTAACCCACATGTGAACATAAGTAGGTCTAATTTTATCATTCTCAATCCCGACTTCCCATTTCTTCAACAAAACAGGAATGTCATTAAACAACCAAGGCCTATTCTTAATCACAAAATCCATACCCTCAGCATTATCAAACTTAAAGTAGAATCTACCCTGATTATTCAAGACAACATCAACCAGACCATATTTTTTCCACAACCTAAATGCATGAAAACGAACAAAAGGAAAAGCAGGTCTTTTACCAACGAAACTACCAACCAAAGTCATCAGCCATTGCTCACTTTGTTTCACAATGAGATCATCAGGAATAACAGCATGTCTAGTACCTATCTCAGTGAAAACAGGAGGAATGAAACGAAGCTTACCAGTCCTATGTATATTTGCCGCTTCTTTGAAAAGATTGGCAAATAAATAGGTGTTTGAGCACCTTTCGGACTAGAATGAGCAAAGTGTGCATCAGTAATAGGCGGGACTCCATCATCATCCAATATAGATCTCACATTACCATCATCATCAAGTAAATCAGTAGGGCCCGTGGATGAAATATGAAAACCAACGTGTGCATGAGAATCCTTATGCAACTCGGCTGCATGTGCAATTTTATCCAAAAAACCTTCAACATTTTCATTTTCCTTCGAACTTACAAGTAAACCAGCACTAACAGTGTCATCAACTTGATCCAATGGAGTTGTAGTCTTAGCAAGAGTAGCACCACTGTTAGTTGAACCAACAAAAGGGTTAGGAAAACCCGAAAATGTTGGTACACTAGTGTTTAAATTTTGTAGTTGTTCTTGCAAGAAGGTACTCATGCGGTCGAGATTAACAGTTGGAACAGACTGGATCGGAGAGGTGGTCGAGTCCCCATGCAAAGGAGGTGGAGGGGGTGGCATCGCGACATTGAAGGCAAAACTAGGGTTTTCACCATTCAAATTAGGGTTTTCGGTTGTAGCATTACCCGAATCCCCATAAGTAGCCGACCCAGAACCCGACCCATCATAAATATGGGTGGGTTTAGTCGATCCAGCAGCTGCGGTGTGGTGGAGATCAGTGGTGGCCGGTGGTGTGGTGGTGATCATCGGTGGGAATGAAAAAACGGGTCGACTAGGGTTTTTTGAAAGTGCAGCCGCTATTTTCTCCCCCCCTCCTTTGATCTGATCGCGATTTGACCCTCCCCCATCAATATTCGCTGCCATGGCCATTGAATGGTGGCCGGCAGCCGGGTGGGATACGGTAGTAGGCGGCGGCATGGTGGTGGTTTGTTGAGTTTCGACCGATTTCAAGGGTGAAACCAATTCAGATGGATCTGATTGAAAAGAATTAGCAACAAACGATGATGATGATGAGGATCTAAGGTTGTAGTTGGATCGAATTGCACCAGAAGTAGTCGAATCAAGACCAATTGATTTAGGGTTTATATTTTTGAATTGAGCATCAATCTTTTCGAATTTTTTGGAGCTTTTGAACGATTAGATGGTGATTTTTTAGGCATGATTAGAATCGAAATTGAACAAGGAACATGAATTGGGATTTAGAATGTAATGATTTTGTGTTTTTTGCTTGAAAATGGAAGATATGTGGCCGTTTTTTGATGGAAGAAATCGTCCCCCCCTTGAGAGAAAAAACACACACTACACCTTCAACATTCCATAACTCTAATGTTAATTTGGAATAATGGGCTGGTGTTGCAAACTTCATTCAATTATTGTGAATTTTACATTATACGAGTAACACTTTACCTTTATAGATATTTACAATTATATAAATACTAAGAATCTATATGAATTTATGTGTTTATTATGCATGAAATGTATAATTTCTTATAACACGTAATAATTTTTATCAATATTCATTTTAACCACTTTAAGTTTTTATTTTTTAACTTTTATTTCACATCAAAGTTTTTATTTTCATTTTGTTAACACTTAACTTTTTGGTTCTCATGTTTTCATCAACAACTTTCACACAGTTAAAGTTTTACTTTTAACATTTGGTTTTAATTATTTTCACCCGTCTTTATATATATAACGTTTTTAATATATAAGAATCTTCATCATCGATATATGTCTTCATGTAACATTTAAAACTTTAATATAGAAATTGTTTATATTTTTATACATCTTATCATTCTTCACATTTTTTTTATTGTTATTACTACGTATCTAGTTGTCTTTTTTTAGGTTCAATTCGAATATTTGACATAAATTTTGGTTCAAAACATTGTCGTCAAAAAAATGTATTCTACGGCAACGCGAGTACAATAAATAGTTACCTTCTATTTATATTTGTTACACTTATAACATTCGTGCAGCATGTTGCACTCACATACACAATTAAAAGTCCAGTATTATTAAAAGTCTAGTGTTATTATCGTCGAGTCGATGTAGGAAAAGAGATTTTGTATGGAACTCACGGGCATGACTTAATAGCCCGAACTTTTTAATGTAGTTATTCGGTTCTTTGTTGATTTGTAAATAATTTTGTTTGAAAAAAAGTCTAGCTTATATGGTGACGTGTGAAAAATTACGGTTTGAGATTAGTAAAGAGAATTAGGGAAATCCACGTGTACATTTATATAGTTTTAGAAAGATTTTTAAGCTAATATGTATGAGGTTTAATCATTTTCTTTTCTATAAAGAGAGAGTCTTGAAGAAAATTCTGGATGATGTGATATTTAGATGACAAATAAGAAGTTTCAAAAATTTCTGACAAATAAGAAGAAAATTCTGAATTGTTGAGAATACAAGATGATCAATATTATTATTTTGAAAAACATTTGATAATAAAAAAGTTAGACAGATAAAAAAAGTGTAATTAATATTGTGTTTTAGTTTAAGCAAATTATCTAAAGTTGGAGGACTAATATCATTTTTTTTTAAAAGGTTTAATCAAATATGATGTAAGCAATATGATCTAAGAGTGAAAAATAAAGATGAAAATTTAATGAAAGGTGAAGATTAGTTTATGTTAATATTTAAAGTAAAACACAATTTAAAGGTGAAAATTTAAAATTTAATGAAAGGTGAAGATTAGTTTATGTTAATATTTAAAGTATTTGTTTTAATATATAGGTAAAAGTATATGTGTGTGTATTTAACTTGTGATCAGCTACAATTGTATGAAAGAAACTTTAACAGGTTACTTACATACAATGAACCGGAATAAGGTTTTTTTCATACAATAGTAGATGGTCACAAGTCACATACACACAGATACTTTTTCGTAATATATATTAGATATACCGTTAAGATTTCGGCTGTCAATTGAGGTTGAATTGAATTTGTCAATCGTTATTGATTAACTGAATTGAAATGGTCGCCCTGCTCACAACAACAAATAATGATGGATGCTTAAGAAAGTATGAGTCAACTTGTTGTCGTATTATACCGTGAAAAGCATGTACTCCTCACGGGAGAAGCTAACTCGAGAGGCTCAGTCTTGGATTGATTAAGCCATTCATAAAAAATCTTTAACCTCATATTATATTATTTCGTCTTACGTTGCATAAATACGCATGGTCAAGTGAACTGTTGCGTACTTTTTAGTTTATGTACGAATATTAAAAAATATAATGTGTTAAGTGTACGGAAAAGTAATTAACTAAGACCGAAAAGTTATTGTATGCATGAACTTACAAAACTTTTATTGTATACATGAACAAAATCAGAAACGTTATAAAATACACGATTGACCTGTTATTCCCTTAGCCGGTAACCACATTGACTTTTAACCGTTTGACTGCTTATGTAGTAGACTTGTGTGGCATATTCATTAATTAATTATAAAAAAAAATCTAGTTTGGCAAGAAATGAAGCAGCAGTAGAGAAGATTCATTAACACTTTTCATTGACCGAACACAAATATTCTAATCCATCCAAGGCATCCATTACAAACCATAAACTAATTAAAATTCAAAGCATATTCTAGTCCACCCACATCTAGCCAGTCTTCTAATCACCGGCTTCATGACCCCAAAATGTTGTCTTGGAGTACCTTAATGTTATGGATTTAGATTTGGGGATTTAGGGTTTGTTGCCGAAAATGGTGATGGTGGTGGGCGACGGCGGCGGCTATGGAAGCGTGATGGTGTGTTTATGGAGGCAGTGGTGATGGTGGTGGCTATGCAGACGGTGATGGTGACGCCGGAAAACCGATGATGCCGAAAAAAAAAAAGATCTTTCACATCTTCAATAGGATGAAATATTAATTAGTTATGTCATACATCAGATATAATATCATAACTAGATCTCATATGGCCGCAAAATCAAAACCCCAGATCGCCGGAAAAATAAGCACATAGTTGCAGGTGGCTGGAATATACATGAGCAGGCGGCCTACAAAATGACCCAAAAAATAGAAGATCTGGTCTTGTTCCGCATTCCTTCAAACTCTCGTGGCAGATTGAAAACTAGGCCATGTAAAATATTGTGCCAAATGATTTACATTTAAACAAATCGTGGCTCGTGCTATCATTCTATACATCAAATTTAACAACCCAAATTTTCATTGAGCCATAATGGATTTTATATATGTGTAATTTTGTATTTATTTATGTGGAGATGAAGATTGTGATGGAGGGGATGAAGATTGTGGTGGAGGGATTGATGAAGAATCTGGTGGATGGGATGAAGATAACCGGGCCCACATTAGCCTTTATCCGGTTTTATGATACAATAGAAATTTAGCAGGGTTCATGCATACAATAAAGATTCTGTAAGTTCATGCACACAATAACTTTTCGGCCTTAGTTAATTACATTCCATGCACTTAACCCTATATATATATATACTAGTGTTCAGACTCGTCCAATAGACGGGTAGTCTCAATATATATTAATAAAAGCTAAAAAATTAAAATTCAAATATATTAAATAGATATACCGAAATCAACTTAGAAATTTGATAGTTGAATAACCACTTCATCGGTCAATATACTCCTAAAAGTCTTCCGTCCATTCCCCATTGACCGAGTCAAAACGATTGTCATGTTGTCATTCAGATATACACGTGATTGTTGTAGTTTGTTGTCTTGTGTTACCCATTTATTCCTTTTATTGCTTTTTTATCCACTTTTTTTATAAAAAGAAAAAGAAAAAAATATTTTTTTGGGCAAACTTCTCTTTTCGATTCCGTTTTCGTGATTTGTCTAATTGATATGAAAACATCAGGTTTTGTTCACGATCTGATTCCGGCCTTACTCAAATTTTAAGTTTTTCGATTCATTGAGATTCGTTGACAGATACTTTTCCGGCAAAGTTTTTTGACAGAATAATAGGTTAGGGTTAGTGCGGAATTTAAAATTGAGCATTTTCGTACTGGTTTCGTGTTTTATTCGATAAAACATAGGAGAAATCACAAATTTAAGTTTTTCCGGCGACGGTTTCCGAAGTTCATTTTGGTCAGGTTTGTGTGCGGTGGAATTCAGAGTCGATTGGTATCAATTTCGAGTTTTTACTCGAAGAAATGAGGTAGAAATCGTGATTTTCGTTTTCCTAATGCGTTTTCAATTTTCCGGCGAACTATTGTACATTCCGGGAGCCATTGTTTCTTACATTTAGCGAGCTAAAATACAAAACTTTCATTTATAGAGCTCGTAAACTTTTATAAATAAGAACCACGTGTATATCTCTATGATAACATGCTATTAACACAAATACCCCTTACACTTTTAGAAATTTATAATTAAACACCATTTTTAATTCTAACGACACTTAACGGCATTATTTAACAACCATCGTTAATTTGTACTAAATTTGCAAAAGGTTTCAAAAATAGGGACCAAAAATGCAATATGAAACCTGAAAAGGTCCTGAACTTGCAAAAACCTACAAACCACAATGACCAAAAATACAATTAACTCTAAACTTTTCATATATATATATATATATACACATATATATATATACATACAAGGAAGGTTATTATAAGAATTAAGAAATTGTCGAGAACTAATCATAACTATTATATTAAAAAGATCATAGGTTAATAAACATCAATGGCATTTTTGAAATTAAATTTAATCATTCAATAAATAACGCCAACGTACTTTTTGTGGTTTTTCGAATAGACACTTATCATCCTCGCTGTTAACTTTTGGCTAAAATCATCCCCGTGTTTTGCATTTCGTTCTTGGATTCGTTATCCCTCTCACGTGCCTTGCACATGAGGGACATTTATGTCTTTTCACCCATCTTCATGGTTTGTCCTTATGGTTAAGTGCAAAATTTGACCTTATGGTTTGTCGTTTTTGCATTTTTCATCCTTGTATTTAACAAATTTCCAAACAAAAGTTTAATAAAAAACCAAACCAAACTCAAATCTAAAACCTATATATATACCTACATATATATGAGGATCCAATTTAATACTGGTCGGTACAACTAATTTAATTTCTTTTATTTTTTAGAAAAAATGTTATAAATTTAATAGAATTTAACAAAAATAATCAAAATATAATTACAATTCACTGAAAACTAATAACAAATAGGTACTTTATAACAAAATATAAGAAATTTCACAAATTACAAAAAAAATAAAGTATTGTAAATTTTTTTTTTTTAAAATTCAAAAAATGAGAATACCATAACGGTAATACTGAAAAATACCGAAAATACTAGAAATAGTTGTATGTACGTGTTTGCATTAGAAATTGATTATCCTTGAATATAGGTATATAGATTTTTCAAATTATTCAGTCAATGAATAGTTTGCTTAGATTTGAACCTAAGGGATGTTTGGTTCAAAAAATGTTTTTGAAGGAATTGAAATTGTTAAAAGAATTAGAATTTGAAGAAATTGGAATCTGAAAGTTTTAAAATTTGTGTTGTGTTTGGTTTATTGAATTCAATGGAATTCAGTTAAAGGAATTTAAACATAAATTATGTAAAATGACAAAAATTAACCTTTATTATATTTTTTTTATAATCTAATTTATTTTTCATTATAGTCACATATATTACTATATGTCATGAATTATAGTTAAAATAAATATAAAAAATATATTACTATATGTCATGAATTATAGTTAAAATAAATATAAAAAATATATTATATATAAATAATTATATTAAAATAATAATACTAATAATAAAAAACAAATAAATATCTTAATTTATCATCTCACAATGTGTACTGTGTACACAACTACACACCCACAAAAACATGAATCTTTTCGGAAAACTCCCCACCCTCACCTTGAATCACGATCGATGGCAGCTTCAACTTTTAACCTTTTTTTCATTTTTAATAATAATAATGACAATAAGAATAATAATAATAATGTGCACATAGATCTACTGCTGTTATGAATCTAGCAGCCTGCAGCAACAACACATTATTGGTGGTGGATGTTGATGGCTGCTAAAATCTGACAGTCAAAAATAGTGGAACTTCAATGATGGTGGATGATGATGGTTGTTTAATGACAGCAGCGGAGCATTAGTGGTACAACAAAAGGGAAGATTTTTTTTATTTGGTGTTTAATCATGAAATGGTATTTAGGTAAAGAGGAGTAAATTCCATGGAATGTTTAAATATTCCATCAAGTTGTTGAAGGAATTGTAGAATCTGTATTTTAAGAAATTCAAAGGAAAGTATTGAATTCTAATTTCATCATTTTACCAACTAAACACCCTCATGAATGGAATTCAACATTCCAATTTCAAAGAATTCCTAAGAATTTCATGAACCAAACATCCCCTAAGTCTTTTCAAACTCAACCATTATTGAAAGATTTGCATGTCAATACTTTTGTAAAAGAATTGGAATAAATTAAATTGTTGATTTTAATTTTAAAGTTACAAGGCCTCGATGTCTCAAAAGCTTTGTTGAACAATAATCATTATTAGGAAATATACAAGCTGAATCTTGAAATCGCTTCCGTTTTTATTCAACTTTGATAACAAAAAAAGATCAAGTAATTTATTCGAGGTTTTATTGAATCCATTATCATGTTCAAACAACCATTAAGATGGTAATCAATATATACCCATCTTCAACCTTTTCAAACGCCTTCGGAAGCTATGGTACGTATTAGCTACTTGACTGAATTCTTGAGTGGATTGAAAAGCAAATTATACGTAATAACTAATAAGTATTAAAGTGGATGTTTGATATATAGATATTAAAAAAAATTCTATATAAAAAGATGAATACTGTAACTTATATTCAAAGTTTTAATGTATACGTACAAGTAATATTCAAAATACTTTCTCAATAAGGTTAGTTTCAGCCAAAATTCTCCTTTTCTATTTAATCAGCTATGAACATGGAAATCGGTATTTAAAATCCTCTTTTCTATTTACTCGTAATCAACTATGAATATCAAAATCGGATGAAAAATATACCGATAACGGTACATTTAACTAAAAATAGACGTGGGTCGTAGCCGAATTAAAATAAATGAACAATAAACAAAATTATAAGCACCCATATATAGACACTGGGATTTACTTTAACACAGTTGATATCCATAATTGAACATATCATAAAGCTCAATATCGATATCGATATTTTTAACAAAGAAACATATAAACCTCGATATTTTGATCGCTTAAATGCTAATGGGGTTAGTGGCCTATAGGTAAGGTTTTTGACCTTGGGATGATGCACCTGGGTTCAAGTCTCACTTCTCACATTTGTGAGGATGAATTAATATATAGAGATTTTTCGAAAGTCCTGATTTCCAGGCGTACTTATAATTTAAGACTAGAAGTTGAATAAAATGTTAGTCTTTTATCAGTTTTTGTTTATTGTTTTGATAGAGGCAAATCTGCATTATATATGATCGGGTTTGTCTTCCGAATTACACAAATATTATCATAACTATCAACGTAAAATTAACTCTTTTAATCGTTGAAACTTACATACAAACTAATTTGATATTAATCATTGTAGCACATGGTTAACTGCCTTTCAGAATAACATTAAAAGAAGAAAAAGACACATATGTCAAGTTGGTTTGTAAGATCGAGATAGATAGCTTAATAATTCATGGAACAATGAGAATATGACATTCGGTCAAAGAGCAATATTAAAGTTCATGGAGGAACATACAATTAAAGTAGCAGAGATATTTTAAATATTCGACTGAAATCCCCTGCTATTATATACGCACATGTGTGTGTATGTAAAATCCTGATAGTTTCTTCATTCTAAAATGAACTAATTGCATTTTTGGTCGCTGTGGTATTACACTTTTTGCAAGAATGGTCCAAACTTTTGAAAAGTCGCAATTTTGGTGCCAAAAGTGTGACTTTTTCGCAAAAATGGTCCAAAAGATAAATTCCGTCTAATTTCTTCCGTTAGTGTGGTCATGTGCGTGTCATGTGAGGGGTAAAATTGTCGATTTACATAAACAAGACCGTTCTCTACTCTCTCTCTATCTCTTTACTCGATCTCTTTCTCCTATTTTGTTTACTTTTCAGTGACCATTTGTACTTTTGTGACTAACTATTTCCAGCTACCTTCACCAGTAAAACCACTCACCAGACATCAAACACACCATCATGGACGGAACTTACTTAAGACCAAGGGGGTTGTAGCCCCTCCAAAATTTAGTTTATTATGCTTAAATTAATTTATGAATTTATAATTTATACTATAAAATGTAATGTAAACTTAGCTTTAACCCTTCCAAATAATTTTTTTTATATTTTAGCCCCTTCAATATAATAGTTCAAGTTCCGTCATTGCACACCACCAACTCGAAAGCATCAACCCACCAACTCCACCGCTCCACAATATCTAAAAAAACCAGTGCTTACTCCCCTTCGGAAAACCACCCACCAGACTTTAACCAACACCACCGTACATCAAATCCGCACCACCGTAACCCCCTCCAGCCATCACAACACCTTACATCATAACGTACATCACACCCACACCACCGTCAGACCCTCCCTAGTTGACATCCTTTAGCCATCAAAACCTCTATGTGTATATATAATATATATATATTATATATCTTGTCCATGTATGTCCAGCCAAGGGTTTTTTTTACTCATCTTTGAACATCACAATTATTTTTTTTCATGATCTGGTGGGTTTTAAATGTAGATACATACATACATATATATATATAGATCTATATATCTATATAGATAGTGATGGTGTAGATAGGGAATACCGGCCGAAGTGTGGTGGTGATTTTCTCCGGCCGAAGTGTAGAGATCTATATATAAATACAGATCTTATATAAATAGAGATCTATATATACAAATCTATATATCTGATTTATATATATGCTAATTAAATGTAGCACTTTGTTTTGATTGCAGAGGTAGTAGTTCAGATTAGGGGTTTAGGTATTATTTGTTTAGATTTGAAATTTAGGGTTTGACTACTATTTCAGATTTGAGATTCTTTTTAGAAAAAAAGGTGCTGGTTGGTGGTTGAATATGTTTGGGGAAGATGTTTGTGAAACAAAAGAACATAAAAAAAAAAAAGAATAAAGATTGCGTTAGTTGCAAAATTGGTCCTTGTATGTGTAATAAGACGAGATTGCCCATCATGTGAGAGGCACATGACCACACTAACGGAAGAAATTAGACGGAAGTTATCTTTTGGACCATTTTTGCAAAAAAGTCACACTTTTGGCACCAAAATTGCGAATATTCAAAAGTTTGGACCATTCTTGCAAAAAGTGTAATACCATAGGGACCAAAAATGCAATTAGTTCTTCTAAAATTAACTTCTTGTAACTATAGGAATATAGGATGAAGAACTTAGCAAATCGATAATATATGCATGCACTGTGAAAGAAAAGGAGTAAATATGAGTACTTGCTGTGATGGTAAATTTTTTTGAATATGTGCCAGAGATTGATCTCTCTCATTTTCACTTTGTCTCTCGGTACTTGAAATTCGTTTATTGAATTATTAGTAATAATAAACGTACTGGAGTCTTTTCGAAAACAGTTGATCGGTGGGGTATAGTAGAATTGAAGGATAATAACATTTATTTCGGTGATACTCGTATACATTAACTTTAATGAAATCGAAAGTCTACCACTATATATGTTACATATATCTTTTATTAGTGGGCCCCTGTTGGTTTCTAAAGAACTTATAAGTAAGTTTATGAAGTTGATTATTAGAATAACAGGAATGGGAAGGAGGAGGGGGGGGGGGGGGGTGGGTGGGGGTGGGGGTGTGACTTATGCCATGGGGTAAAAAGAGTTATCTCTTAAAAAAGGTATAAATTAGTGGGTTTTTAAGTAGGGGACAACTTGTGCCATTTGACATTTTCAATGATTGATTTTAATTATTGATTTTATTTTTGTTTTTAATTTTTTATGATTTCCATATTATTTAAAATATAATAAATTTTCTATAAATAGTAAAATAAAGTACTAAACATTAAAATTAAAATCCAAAACATACAAATTAAAAAAACACACCAAACACATAAAAAAAAATTATTCGATACACAAATACAAATAAATAACTAAAAACCAATCATCATCGCTAAAGTAGTCATCGACTTCCGGTGGCATGTATGGTGGATGATTTCCCCTCTTGTTTTCCCAAAGATGATCTACCAAATCCGCTAAGAGCATGTTGTGGGTTTGGCTATTTCGTACGGCTTGTGAATTCGCGATCCGTTGCTCCATTGAAGTTTCTTGTTCCCAATACGCCGGGTCTAGTGTCGGGTCTTCATCGTTGAAGTCTTCACAAAAAGCTTTATCTTCGTCCTCCAATGTTGTGTAGAATGATACACGTATATATCACGTCATGCATCCTCTGCTTGTCCCAGAACCGTGAGGGAAAACTAACAACTTTCCAACGCTTTTTAAGAACCCCGAATGCTCTCTCGTTATCCTTTCGCGCCGATTCTTGTTTTTTCTTAAAGTATTTTCTCTTGTCAGCAATCGGGTCAGTAAAAGTCTTCACAAAAGTGGAATACTCAGGGTAGATGTCATCTGTCAAGTAGTATCCGGTTTTGTAGTAGTTGTTGTTTGCATAAAAACCCTCTGTAAGTTAAACAAATGCTAATATTAGTTAACAAAAACATATATAATATATAACTATATATTATATACTTACACGTTAAGTACGTAACTAACCTGTAGGTGCCAAGCCAGATATAGTTTCTTCCAAGACTGGGGACGCCTCAAACACGTCGATGTCATTGTTGGACCCCTACTGACCAAAATATGCATTCCAAATCCACAAGTCAGTAGACGCAACCGCCTGAAGCATCAATGATGGTCTACCAACATCCCCTCGGGTGTGCGAACCGCGCCATGGGATTGGACACATCTCCCATGGCCAGTGCATGCAATCAATACTACCGATCATACCAGGGAAACCATGAAGCTACTCATGCACATCGTACATTCGTTCAAGATCCATAGATGTAGGTCTCCGTAGGTATGTCGGTCCATACAATTCGTTTATACCTATTTAAATCATTTATAAATACGTAAATGAATTAATATAACTAAATATTATGTACGTAACTATATAAAATGTAAAATTAATATAAAATGTACCTAACTAAATTATATGTACGTAACTAAATATTATGTACGTAACTATTTAATATATATAACTATATAAAATGTAAAATTAATATAAAATGTACCAAACTAAATAATATGTAACTATATATAATGTACGTAAGTAAATTATATAACTATATATAATGTACGTAAATATTATGTATGTAAAATTAATATAAAATGTACCTTTACAAATATAAATTAGCGACTCCCGGGAAGTCCTAACCGACATCTCCAAATGCTCGTCAAACAAGTCGACGTTACACCCATATGCTAATTGACGAAGCGCGGAGGTAGTTTTGTGTATCGGCATGAAACCCAGCTTCCCACGAGCATCCATTCTTTGTTGAAAATATGGATACCTTTCTTCCAAGTCATTTGTAATTCTCAAAAAATAGCCGCTTGCTCATACGATAGCGCCGTCTAAAATCCCTCGCGCCAAATACGGGTCGGTCTGCAAAGGAAAGGCGGACCAATCGCGCATATGCCTCTTCACGTCGATGTTCCAGACCGTTCTTCTTCTAGGCAAAAGTTGGTCTTCCTCGTCCTCCTCGTCTTCCGTGGCTTGAATCATAGTAGTAACCGTCAAAGTAATGGTACTAAGAATAGCGTCATCGAGATCGATTGAATCATCGGATAAAGAGGGTGATGGATGATCCATATCCGTAATATATGTATATATTTATGGAAGAAGATTTATGTGTGTGTGATGGTGTTTTATATTTGTATATATGTATATGTATAAATGTGTAGAAGATGAAGTTATATATAGGAGGGGGTAAAAAAAAAGAAGGAAAAGAGCTGATGTGACCAATTTATACCCATCGCACACATCATTATTGACCATTTATTTAAGTGTTTTGAGTCGATTGTATATGCATTTGGTGCGTTTATGGTGTTTGTTAGTGTTTTTAGGCTCTAAATAGGTTACGCGTTCATTTGGTACATTTTCGGAAGAATTACTGGCCTGGAAGTTGATTTATGATATTGAGAGTTGTTTCAAGTGGAAGAGATGGCGAGGTTCAGCAAAAGTTTCAAGATCGAGAAAAGAATTTGTACACATACTTGTGACTGCGCCGTAGTGGGGATGTACCTAGACCACTGCGCCACAACCATTATACACGGAAAAGAATTGAAATTACCCCACTGCGCCGAAGTGGGGATTGCAAAGGTTGACTGCGCTGCAGTTTGTGGAAGAAGAAATCAAGACGTGGGATTTGGTTGTGCCGCAGTGGAGGTATTCATAAGCCGCTGCGCCGCAGTCATTTGGAAGTCAACGAGTTCTCATTCAAAGGTCCCCACTGCACTGAAGTGAGGGACATCACAGCCCCACTGCACCATAGTGGGGGCTTGGGATCTGAAGTCCTGGGATGTTTTCTGCATCAGATTTGGAGGAATATAAATAAAAAACATAACCCTAATTCCCAACTTATCAAAATTCTTTCTAGGAGCTATTCTACAAAGGTTCTTCAATCTCCAATCAAGATAATTTCTTAGGCGGATTCGTTGAAGATTCACGAGCACCCATCTAGATTGTATCTACTTTTACTGTCTTGCAATTTCAATTTCTCAAACGATTGGTACATCATGTTTCTCTTCTATTTTAATTATTATTGTGGATTGATCATGAGTGGCTAAACGTTTAATCATCCACCTTGATGTAATGAGACTAATGATGTGATTGCAATATTTTTAATTCGAAAGGGTTTATTTAATTATCTTTGTTTTGTATTCTTGATGATTTTAATTCTTTTTATTAATTAAATATGATATTGGTTGCATATATTTCTTCGTTGGTGGTACCAGTTGAATGTATATGTGATTTTAAAACGGTTACTTGTCTATGAGTAATTATCACTAGTTCATGGTATGATAGTGAATGTCATTTTAAGAAAAGATTAATTTTGTCAACGTGATTCATAGCGGTTAGTGGTACCACGTTGTTGTCACATAGGTTCAATTGATAATTCGATAGTCAAATAAACTAATTGTTAGAATAAGTTGTCTTTGCTTTGGTGATACCGGCTTGGGTAATTCAACTGACAATTAGGTGATTCGGTAATTTGTTCACGGTTGGTGGTACCACGTGAGCATCTTAATCTAGTCACGATTATCTTTAAATTCTAAAGAATTTGGTCTTAATCAAATGCAATCACATTTAAAGTTGAGTGAAGTCAAGGTGGATGACTTTAAATTATATTGTCTGAAGTTCTTTTCAAATTTATGCAATTAATTTGCAAATCAATTTTACTTTAACTGTCAAAGAGAATTTTCAAAGCAACACCCGTTTTCCAAACCATTTCATAAAGCAACTAGTCATTTCCAATCCCTGAGAACGAACGCGGGCTTATCTCTTAACTATATTACAAACGATCGGGTCCACTGCCCGTGAGTGCGTAGTAGTGAGTTTTTAGGTAGTTCTAATTTTATAAATTTAAAGCTCGATTTTGCACATCAAGAGCCGTTTAATGGCATAGGAAAGTGGGAAAAATCATTGATTTTTGGAATGGTCAAAGGTGGAACGGGCGAGCCCTGCGCATCGGGTAAAAGGGAAGTCGGCGGAGGGGGGGTGGTGTGGGGGGCGACACCTGGAGACAAAGGGCGACGGTCGGCCATTTTTTTAACCACTCCGTTCAGTCTTAGTAATATTTTGAGATAGAGATGTAGAATTAAAAAAAAATGGTACTGCATGGGTCAAATGAAAAACAGTTAAAAGTAAAGACTTTGGCATCAGGAGTTTAAATGTGCACATGACCCTTAAATTAGAGAGGTAATATTTGTATCATCATTTTTAATAATTGTATCACACTGTATAAGTTATACAGTACAAGCCATTATTTCACAATTGTGGTAAATAAATCAAAAGTAGTGATACTATTGTTACCTCTCCTTAAATTAGGGGAGTGGTATTGCTACAACATAAATTAGCCATCTACAACAAATGTACAAATTTAATTATACAGTGTACAACTTTATAATTCAAGTATTGTTGTAGATGATTAAATGTTGTTATAACAATATCATTTTCCCTGAAATTAAGGGTGCGTTTAGTTCAAGAAAACTCTCTTGTTTTCCGTTTTCATTTTCCAAGAAAACATGGAAAACAGAAACGCGTTCAAATTGTAATTTTTTAGAAAAGTTTTCCTAGAAAATGAAAATTCCTTTTTCCAACTTTTGCACTAAAATTAGAAAACTGTTTTTTTCAGTTTTTATTTTCACTTTTCTATTTTCTAAACCTTTTATAAACCTAAATCTAGAAAACAAGTGAATTTGAACATGTTTTTTAGTTTTCTAAAATGAAAAAATGAAAACTCTTTCTTTTATTTTGAACACGTTTTTAAAATTTTCAAGGGTTTTTTAGAAATGAAAAACCTTTTCATTTTCTAGAAAACTAGAAATGGAAAACTTAAAAACATTTTCTGCAACTAAACGCGCCCTAAGGTGGCGATTATGGATTGCTTATTTGGAAAGTGAACACCCTCTGGAATATATTGGGGGTTCGGTTCGGCGAACTAAATGCATTGGCGGAATGTATAATGAAATCTGGATCATGAACAATAATCAAAAACAGATATATGTGGAATTATTATTGATTGCAAACAAGAACGGGTGTAATAATTCACGGTTCAGATTTATTGACAAGGTGTTGGTGAATCATTACGTACGATTCAAATACCGAAACAAGCTATGGAACAAGTTGGTTCCGAGCAATGTGTATGTGCTAATTTTTATAATTCTACAAACATTTTCTGGTTGGGAAGACTTTGGTCGATCACTTACGTTTGGATCTTAAGTCTACCTCTTTGTCGGGTGTAATAAGATTCAATCTATTGATCATTGTTTCGTTAATTATGAAAGATTGGTTCGTGGTTGGGTCAAAAATATTCGAATGGTGGAAGGTGAGACATTTTAACATTTGGCGTGAGCAGTTTTAGTAATTTTCTTAATTAATCAAGTTTGGAAAGCGACCATGTTGTCGATGTTATCCGTTCACAAGTTCACATATCAAATTATGGGTGTTCTGGACTTTCTTTTGTTAAAGTGGGTTGATTTTTAGTTGAAAACTAACACTTTGTGGTATCATTGTATTGGGCCACCAACACGGCACGACACTCGTTGAGTCATTGTTGTAGACTTGTAGCATTTTTATATGTTTTTAGGGCCCAAATTTTTGTTGTGCGTTGAAATTGTTTGTGGGGAGTGGGGACTCTGTTTCAACGTCATTTTGTAAACACATTTTATAAAATATATAAATTTGTTATATCGTATAACTATACTGTATAATTACTTATTACACCATAAAAAAATATTTTTTTATAAAAAGATTGAAATAAATACCCACTTGTTTGTAGCTTGTTTAAGTTTTCCATCACATTCAGTAAAAATAAGAATGTAACTTTAATTTAAATTAATTATAACTTTGATTGTCAAACATAAAAAATGAGAAATTTATGTGGTCTTAAAAAGAAGTTATAAGCCAACATGGGACTAGCCACTTGGTATAAACATATGCTTATTGAGGAGCAGACCAAAATTCTCCAATTTAAGCCTTTATAGGAATATTTGGTGCCATTTAGAGTATGATTACCTATGGTGTACTAAATCGATGTTTAAAAAAAAGGAGTTATAAAAAATTTAAGAAAAAGAATAAGCTCATAATCTGATATATAGTTTTCTTTAAATCATTCTTTTGCCTTAGAAATAATCATAAATGACTAATCTATGTGGAACATGCATAATTTTTTCTTATCTAACTACTAGTTAATCAACCCGGGTTCAACCCGGACATGTTAATTAAAATTTTAAAATCTAAAATTTATGTAATGTTTGTTCATAAAATATTATAACTTGATATAAATCTAATAATTCAATTAACACAATAATTATATAGTTAATAAATCAACTAAATAAAAAAAATACATTTTATTTGTAATATTATATAAGAGACAATTTTTATTTTTTAAATAAATGATTAATATTTTAATTAAACATGTAAAAGACCATTTATATTTTATTTATATATGACATCATAATTAAATAAAAAGTTTTTAAGGTGAAATATGTATTCGCCACATCAAAAACTTTCTAAAAATACTTAAATGAAACAATCTTGTTTTATTATGTATAGAGATTGGTTATAATTATTTTAAAAACGTATATCCGAAAACACCAACAGATTGAAATTAAACTCCACAATATGCATATATATTATTAATTTTAATTATTTATATCATGATATCATGGTTAATTTTTGTTAAGTTTTTTTTATATTAATTTATTTATTTTTTATATTTTTCTTATGTTCATTCTTTGTTGTTACCAAACAATGTAATATATTCTCTTTTTAAATACTCATTATTTTTCAGGATTAATCACGGGAAGACCAACGTAGTTTCTCATTTCTACACGGTTGCCCATTACGTCACCTCAACTATATCACTCACTCATCACTCACCCAAATTTTGTTGACAACCCACCACTCACACCACACTATTCCTTACAAGAAAAGGCAAAAAAAAAGGAAAAGACAAAATTAAAGAAAGGAAAAGACTTGCCACTCGTGGTTGGAATGAGTAGTCACCACTCACCACTCGCCCACCAATCATACAATGCCAACCCCTTAAGCCTTAAGGTCTTACTAATGACAGAGTTTGTCATTTATACATAAAATAATTGTATTTTAACTATAAAATTCAGAGATTAACTTTTGATTAAGGAAAAAAAAATACAAGTTTTTATGCAGATAAATAACAAATTGTCATTAGAAGAATCTTATACTTTAAAGTTCAGTAGTTCCCCCACAAGTAAAAATAGATGAAACAATGGAATGATTCTGTTTATTGTTATGTTATTGGAATGAACCTGTAAGGCCCAACCCACAATATTTTGGATTATGGCTTAGCATATATAACATATTAACATTTGGGCCGGATTAAAATTTAAAAATAGAGACTCGTTTATTAAAATATCTCAAAAGCTTACGAGACATTACAATATTTCTTGGATTAATCAATTCACTTGCAGTTACAACTTACAAGTAAGTATTCTTAACTATTTAAGTTACAACTCGTATTATGGGGGGAGAAGTGAATGTTCCCTTTAGCAATCCAGTGGCTATGTGGCTATAAGCCGCCTCAGTTAGGTGAATCCCATCCCAATTGGCGTAAGTAGACGGATCTTTGCAAGCTTTCGACCCAATGTGACCACACCTTGCTGTTGCATTGAAATTGTATGGCCCGCCTCCACCACAACAAGCGGTTAAAGCTCCACTCGATAGTCCTACATTCATGGGTAAGATGTAATGCTATATTCTAATTTAAGTCTAAGCAGTTGTTACTGCATTGTAACATGATTTAAATTTACAAAATCACTTGATTCAGAAGACCGCATATGTAGATTATTCCATAATTTCTTTATAATACACAGCAAGTTGAAAATTTTATTATGCTCTAAATATCAAATTACAACATTTCTTAGTAATTATCAAACTTATCCTTTAACTATAACTATTTGGCTTATATGTTTTGAGCTTTCATGAAAACTCATTATTATTTACAAATAAATCTTGCGTACAAAGACATGTATCAATAATCAAATTAAATATTTTTGTCTATGTGCTTTTTAAATTGGATAATGTCACATGTGTTTATTGTATGTACATCTATATGTAAAACAATTATTATTTACTGTACAAACAATGAGGTGTGTAGGTCCCGTTGATGTAAATGTTCGTTCTTGTTTATTGTAGCACCAATTTTCTTCAATCTAACCGATGCTTTTAAATAAATGGTTGGACTTTTGAGATTATTCGATGACTATATATATGCATGTAAGCACAACTAATTAAGACGGTCAATATTCAATCCAACACAAAATTTGATTCGATGTTGCCGTGAAAAAATCATGTTGAAGTTGTGTATTAATGTATTACTGACCCCTCGACAAAGTAACCTATCAACCCATCCGACTTATTTTTTGGGTTTCCATATAAATTAATAGGTCGACGTGAAAATATTTTAAAATTATATAAAATTTATTTAATATGTCAATATACCAACCTATTTGACTTGTATGACCAATGTTTAACTCAATATAACACATGACCTAAACAACTCACTTGACCTGAAATTAACTAATTAACTTACCAACTTGTTAACCCATTTGTCTGAAATTGGCCCATCAATATGAAATATTGGTTTTAATCAGGTTGGTGGGTTGGGTTCAAATTGATGGGCTGCATGTAGTTTAGGATTGAGTTTTTCAACCCAACTTTGTTATCAGGTTGGGTTGGGTTGGGTTAGGTACCTCCGTACATACTAATCCGAACCCGACCTATTGCCAGCTCTAAGCAGAGTCAGTGTTGAATGTTTCTAACATTGGATATCGATCATAACGTGCAAGCTAGATACTAGTAAAAGCTTACCGAGATGAAGTGGGGTGTGAAACAACTTCTTAGAAGCACCATAGTAGTCAGCATACATGATTCGAGTTTGTGGGTACTTTTGCCTAAGTTTCTCCAAAGCTAGCTTAAGTTGATCGTTATGATATTTAGAGAAAGCATTGAGTGACTTTAAACATCCATTCCCATCGTAAGCTGTTTTGTTTTGAGGTCCAAAAGCGGTTAGGAAAGCTGCAGAACACCCGATTGGGAAATTCCCGGGTACTAGCAATTCCTTTGCATGACCTTCTTCGATCAACATCTGAGAAACAACATTTCGTTAAAGTAGATTGATTTCCATCTTATATATAAATATAACTATTAAAAGGAATAGGAAGGCAAATGTTTATGAGACTTACTACTCCGTTTCGAATTAAAAGTCAACGTTACTATTTGTATTTTAGATTGTCTCAAACAAGTGTCTACACAAATATATATAACATATACTAATTACTATTCTATCTCTTTTTATCTGTAAAAGTAAGGACAAAATTGCTATATACTCAGCTATTATCTAATGTGATAATATTTTAAGTATTCCTAAAACTAATTTAACTAACCCTTGACCTATTATCTAATTAATTTAGTTGATGCAGTAAGTGTTATGAACTTATGACCAATCAATCTATAAGTTGCGAGGTCTCATGAGGGACACATTGTATATATGTGTGGAATCTGTGAGATTTACTTGTATATAAATACCTTTCTAAAAATAATATTCCTAAAACTGTGTACAATTTCTGAATTCAAGTTTTTCAGACTTAGATAAAACTGTATACATTATTCCAGTGATACTTCTCTAAGATGTCTGGGAGACAATTAACTAATTAAATTCCCTATGCTCCATTCAATACTTACACTGGTGGCAGCAACGATTCTAGCCACAACGAGAGGTACCATGCTTATTAGATTGTTGATGGTTCCGCCAGCGAAAAATGCATAGTTATAGTCATTTCCACCAATTTCTCCCAACACAAACAATGATTTCTTGAAATAATCATCACATTCTGCAGTACGTACGCATAAATCATCAAATTCCCATCTTGAAAATTAATAGTAGTTATTATACATACATTGATACATATGCAGGCCCAACTAGTACTATACATTATGCATATAAGTACCTTGTTTGGTGGTGCACATGGTTGACTTCACTTCCTGGAACCAATCCAATTGAGTGCTTAGTGAATAATTTGTCCAAAGAATCCTTCCAATGCCTTGATCATAAAAAAACTTTGGGTCAAGTGCAGTCGCTCCTGCGACAGCAAAGTTAATTCCATGTGTTGCTTTCGATTTCAAGCTTCTCTCAATCACTAGATATGGAGGTAAGAATGGTAGGCCGTATTCCTCAGCTGCACGTACATATTTGTTTTTATTTAATGATCATTAAGACAAAGATGAATTCTATATATGCACCGTACAACAAAAATGATAAAAAAAAAAAAAAAAAAAAAAGAAAGAATGTGGGGATTAAGTAATTGATGTTATAAATACCGATGAAATCAATAATAAGGCGTCCATCAGAGCAGCGACCAGTTGCACGATGAAAAAAAGTGACCCCATACGGAAGCTTTCCTATAACCGTATTTGTGATTGCCCCCGATTGGAGAAAGTTTCCTGTATCAGCAATGGAGTCACCAAAGCTAAAGATTTTGTCATATTTTGATGGAGTACTTGAAGTACAACTTGTTGCATAGGCACTCAAGAAAATCAAAACTAGAGTTACTATACCCATATAATTTAACTATATGGATTGGGAAAATGGAATTTTTTTTTTTGTTTTTCTCTATTTGCAAAGCAACAAGTAAATAATAGAGATATGAATATATGATCATATAACATGTGAAATATTTATTGTACCAGCCATTGGCAACCCCATGCCTGTAACGAATTATTACAAGGTCAACCAACTAATCCAACTGTACTTCACCTACAACAATTAATATAAACTCTGTATCGGTAAATTTGCTTTCATATCTTCTATAAACAAGACGTAAAACTAATCCGTAATACTCTAAATAAGCGAAAAGTACACTTATTTGTTGTATCTAGAGATTACAATAGACACTCAATCCATTGGATATCTACCTCATTAGATTAGGGACGGAGGCATAATATTTACTCAGTCGGTTAGTAATCAAAATATCAAATTAATCGAGGATTGTGAGATATAACATGGCCGTTCAATTCATATACAAATTTGTATAAAACTTATTACACTACATTACATTAGATTAATGGAAAACAAACTTTTTTCAGCGGGTTAAGTACACCCTATGGGTTATGACTTATGAGTAACATATATTACTTAATGGGCTAAGAGTTGTGTCATTTGTCCATTTTATTAGAGATTGGGCTTGTTAAAACTTAAAACCACTGAGGTCTAGAGTTGGGCCATGACCTATGACCCAAACTTAAAAAAGTGCTGTTAAAATCAAATTAATATGTGTCTCAAGGTTCAGATCATTTGAACAAAATAATGAAAGATCATATATTTACATTAATTAACAAATCTATATATGAGAATTTGTGCTCACAATTACATAGAACAGGACATGTATATGCTTTTATATACATACATCCAACTACACAACTCACCACGCTGCATTACAAATTAATTAAACCATATATCTACAACAAAAACAATCTCTTTCACTAAGCTAGCTAGGCTCATTTTCTTGTCCTAGCGAACTAGAAGCTTTGAACCCAACTTGATGACCCATCTCTAGTTTGTACATTTATCGTAGGGCACACGGAATTAAACTGAGGTGTAGTATATGTTCCTTGAAATAAGCTCTTGAATATAACCCGGTATGCGGCTTCCGTCAAGTGCAATCCATCCCAGTTAGCGTAGGTTTCCGGCTGAGCGCATGTGGTTGACGGGGGATCCGCACAATCTACTTGTGGATTGTAGTTATATGGCCCTCCCCCTCCGCAACATGCTTTTAGAGCTCCGTTTGTGAATCCTGTAACATTTTAAAGTTCCATAAGTCGATCTAAGGCAGGATATTTTTTTTCTTTTTGAACGTTCAGTTTTTGGGTTTGGGGGCAGTATACAGAACCCAAACAAGAAATTCATAGCAAAAATCCAACATAATTGTCACTCCAAGAAGTCGAACCCAAATTATGTGGATAAAAACCAAGTAAACCGCCTCATAGTCCTCAGACATTTGCCAGTTGATCTGTGACTCATTGACGTAAATGCAGGACATGTAAATACATGACTGTAGCATGAATACGATATAAGTTAGCAGTGAATGTTACATACCATATTTTTCTGGAGAGTGAAAAAACTGCATAGCCGCATTGTAGTAATCACCATAGATTATATTGACATTTGGATGAACCTCTCGGATTTGATTTAGTGATGTTTGAAGCAACTCATTATGCCATTCTGCAAATTTGTTTAGTGCGGTTATGCAACCTGTTGTGTTATCGTATTCTACTTTATCAGTACCATAGTAAATGGTTAAATAGGCTGCTGAGCATCCGATTGGCAGGTTTCCAGGGACCACAAGCGTTTCCGCCCCTAGCTCAATCAGTTCCTGCAATATTTCATTTCCCAAATTATCCTTGGATTACTTACAATTCATATGGGATTACCTAATTTGCGTATATTAATGTATATACAATTGTACTCGAATTAACTTACATAAATAGCCGAAACTATGGTGTTGATAACAAGGGGGACATACGACTTTAGCTCATCGATGGGCTTCCCAGCAATTACAGCATGATTGTAGTCATTGCCTCCAATCTCCCCCATCAAGATTAATGAACTTTGTAGCCGGCTTTTACAATCTGTAATCAATTAACGATATTAGTATTAATTATACTTTGCATAACAATAATTAAATGTACGTGAATATATATAGTTGAATATTAGATTTTAAACCCGTGTCCTCCGCCGATGGTTTTCGAGCTTCTATCGATTAACACTAGATATGAGGTTTTTTGATATTATCAATATTAGATCTTCATATATTTAATTCATAAAATCTTATAATTTTGAAGATATATGGTTCAAGTGTTATACTTTGCAAGTTGTATTACAATAATCACGGGTTCGTCACTGTCATTTTTAGCCGAGACATATTGATGGAATTGTTTGCCGTAATCATTCCACAAAAGCACATGATACAATAATTTATTTATTATAGAATATTTTGAAACCAGTTGTACTCATAATGTGATATTATTATGAAAGACAATTAAGATTTATAATATAAATATACTTGTGATCATGTACTTGACATTCAAGTATATGTATTTAATAATGATGCGAGTCCATAATACGAATAGTTTTATTTTTACTCATCTGTCCTAGAATAATTAGATAACAATTAGGATTGTTTTCATATTCTTTGATAACAATTAGGACTCTTGGTTTGAGTGATAATTGTAACTTTAAAATTGAATATAAAAACTTTTTTTAACTTTAATTTTAAAAAAAATTTAAAAATCTACTCAAGTTGATGGGCTAAAAGTAAATATATATTCGTATTCAGTGCTAAAAAATATAAATAATTGATGGAAAAAAAATATAAATTAATGAGACTTTTTCTACAAATTAATATAAATACCAATTAAATAATATATTTGGATAATGATTATTCAGATTTTTAATTTATAGTTAATCTAAATGATGACATAAGCGAGAGTCAATTTTATGAAATTGAGTAATTTGATTGGTTAATAAGTCATTAGTTCAATTGTCTTATAGTATATGATTATTTAGATTTTTAATTTATAGTTAATATAAATGATGACATAAGCGAGAGTCAATTTGACAAAATTGAGCGATTTGATTGGTTAATAAGTTATTAGTTCAACTGTCTTATAATATATATTAAGATAAGATTAAGATAAGATATATATATATATATATATATATTTACATTAAATTTTATTTATTTTTTATTAATTATATGATAGAACATATTATTGGATACATATTAGTTATTATTTTATTGGATGAATATTAGCTATTATTCTATCGGATATATATTAGTATCATTATTTATTTATTATACTAAAATTATTGGATAAAAAGTGTAAAATTGTGATGGAAAAAAAAAATATAAATAAAAGTCAAAATTTAAAACAAAAATCAACATTAAAAAATCGAGAGCTATAATTGGTCGATAAGTTATTAGACCAGTATTTTAGTATAATAAAAGATACCAATATAGAAATAAAAATTTACGTTCATAACTTACGGGAACTATATTACGGAGTATTATTATACTATGTACTTATCTTAACTACTACTGTATCATTTAGTCATTATCAATAAGATTGATCATCTAATAATATTCTAATTATCATGAGTATATTTTAAATTAAGTAATGACAGTCATTCAAACAAGCAAAAGTGATTTATTAACTACCAGTTTACAATAATCAAAAACTAATACGAGTAATTAGTACATAGCTACAAATAAATAAAAATATCATTATACGTTTTGGTATCTTTAAAGAATGCGAAGTTTCGAAATTAGGCGAAATTTGGTAAAGAACATTTTACTTTTCGTAATAAGCTTATAAATCCGGGTGATACCCAATTATATTAAAAATATTAAGGTTATGAAATGTTATTTTACATTAAAATTGGTTACGTTTTAAAAAACTTAATGATGCCATGTAAGATTTTATTAGAAGTAGTTATATCATTAAAATATTGCTTTATTTATAGAGCATTAAAAACTTATATTACGTGGCTCAAAAGTCAAAATAGAGTTGACCAACTCAGGGGCCCTGAAGGACTAAATGGTAAATACCTTTCTTTTTCTTTCTATTTTTTTTAACAGTAACTAAATACCTTTCTGACACTTAGTTTTATACTCGTACTTTTTCTTTTTTTTTATGATATTTAACAAATATTCAACGTATTATGGTGTTCTAGTGGCAAAAACTTTAAAAAAAAAAAAAATGATATTGATTTTATCCAAAACAGTTATATTGATTTGCAAACTTAACCATATTAAAAGTTCAAAATAATAAATCAACAAATTGCTTCCTTTTATCAAATTTTAACATTTATAGATATGAAAAATTATGTTTTTTTGTTTTTATGAGTTTATATTATTATATATGGGATATAGACTAAAAAAATCAAAATTAAGTTTCCGCTTAAATAATATTTTCACTTCGAATGTTTTATAAATTGTAAAAGCAACTACGGATTTTGGTTAAACATGTAACAAACAAATACACGAAGCAAGACTTGTTCATTCGTCTACGTATGACCAAACGAAAGAATACAAACGTGAATGAACTAAAAGCATGTTAGTGTTCGTTAGTTTAATTAAACGGAAAGATCTTGTTGCCATTTTTATTTAATCTTTTATTTTGAACAGCTGAATTTTATCAATTCTACGGCTCGATCTTGTGCGAATCTATATATGTTCATTTCTCTAATTTGCTAAATACTCGAATTTTTCATTTGTATGATATCAATCGAACTTTCTGTTCATTTGTATATATATACGCCAGGAATTATTGTAGCATGTGGCTTGTGAAATGATTACTGTAAACAATTTCATCAATATATCTCAGCTAATAATGACAATGACGAAGTTGTAATTATTATACGACAACTTGCAAAGTATAACACTTATGAACCGTATATCTTCAAAATTATAAGCTTTTATGACATAAATGTACGAAGATCTAATATTGTTAATATCGTAAGACCCGGACCTGAAATCTAGTCTATTATTCTATAAGGTAGATCAATAAAATTATTAAGCCAGTCGTTTACACTTAATATCTTTTACACTATTTGTAAAGTGAAGCCCGAATAAAGTGGGTATCAATATATATAATTTTGACTATATGAGGGAATTTGAAACATAAGTTATTAGTGATAGTTATCGTTACGGAGTAGGTGGGTGGACAGTCACAAATGGACTACAAGTACATGGTTGGTGAACAATTGTGACAGTCCTTTTTTATAGACAACCTCAATTACATGGTACCTATCTATATATATTCATGCCTTTTATATGTCAATTGCATTGTTTTGTATAATTTTTTGTTGTCTCAACTTTGGTATTTGGCTGGACATCATATTTAAATATGTCTATCATATGATTAATTAGTTTAAAAAAAAATAATATAGAATACTATACTTTGTTTTGCTAATAAATTTAATTAATAATAAATAATTGCTACTAGCAAAATATATTTTGTTATTGAATAAACCAAACAAAGGATTAAATTTATTGAATGTAGGTTTGACTTGATCCATTAGTAGTATACCTGATGGTGTACCACAAATATATGGCAACGATTCTTTGAACCATTCCAATTGAACACCCAAAGACGCGTTAGTGTATTGATTGACAACGCCTCGTGCCTCGTGGAAGGACGAATCCAATGCCGTCGCACCAGCCACCGCGAAATTCACTCCTTGGCCTTTCTCTAGCATGCTGTTTGTTTTGACTACCTCAAATGGTGGTATCAATGGCATTCCGAGACTCTCAGCTTCAAAAAAAGATTACAATGTTAAACTTCAATTAATTAGATGTTAATTTGAATTAAAATACAAGCTAGGAATCAACCATATATTTATAATATATATTTTATGGAGTATGCCTTCAGTCAATACATTTCCTAGTACATGTTACACATTTTTACGTTTATTATGGTTCACACAATCGATCGACCAAAAAGATCGAAAAAGGAAGTAATAGTAGTATTTGTTTCAAACTTTCAATATTGTATATTAGCTTTAATTTAATAAACAGTGAAAAGCAACCGACTATTCCGGTAGGGGAATAATAAATGTACCATAATTTTTGATTTATGTATCACAATGTATAAGTTTTATAATTGACTGTACAAGTCAATAATACATACTGATGATACATGTATCAAATCTTGTGGTACAGATATCACCTCCCATTCCGGTAACGCGATTCCTTTTTTTAAAAAATCACACAAGATTATGGTTGATGGTTGGTAAGAAATGTGCCAAAAGTTGACATCATATCTAACAAGTAACCACTACTACAACCATATTTTACCGTACGTTATCTCTCTCCAGTAGTCGACGTGATTTACATTATTATTATTCTTCAGGTGTGCGACCTCAGTGAGGCCGCCAGAAATGGTGGGTTACAATGTCACAAGCATTAGTAGTAAAGTTATAAGAAGCCATAACATATACAGTACTTGAATAATTTAAAAAGTTCAAATTTCATAAAAGTAAGATCTACTATGGCCGTATATATATAAATATAGTAACTCTTTTATGAATAAACTAATTTAACTAAAGCAAAATACATATTATTCTTCGCAAGAGTAAAGTTTTTCGGGTTCATATATATAACAAAGGAGATCAATTCCAAATTTTTTAACACAATATATAATTGCATAAGAAACTTATACGAAAAAAAGTGTTATAGTATACCAATGAAATCGATGATGAGGCGACCATCGGAACATCGACCGGTAGGTTTATGAAAGAAGGTTTCGCCATAAGGTGGAAACAAGAAATGGGGTGGTTGGACGTCGTTTGATTTAGTCGCGAGTTGTCCAAGGTTTCCAGTATCAGCTAACGAGTCACCAAAACTTATAATCGATGTATAACAACCATCAACATGAAATAATGTGCAAGTATATATCAGTAGCAACGAAGATAATATGAAGGGAAATGGTGATGTGATTGCTGCCATTGGAGAGATATATCGAGTTGGAGGTCAATAAGTTAATTAAATGAAATGTTTATTAATTAGCAAGCTGGTTTTGCTGGTGATCTATCTATGTTGTGTGTGTATTTATAATCGTAAAGGAAAACTATAGTTTCTTAAGGTCTACACTAAGAATATGACACGACAAATGCACTAGCTCTTGTGAATTTTCTTTTTTGCCCTTTTGTAGGTTAGCTCACCTGGTCCAATAAGATTCAATCTAAAGATTAATGTTCGATATACTACACATTTCTACTTTCATAAAAATGACAAGTTTATTCTGGCCAGTTTAGTGCTTCAATTATTACTAATCATTAGTCAATAGACAATTTACCCTCAATTATGAGACACAATTTACCCTCAATTGCTCATGTTCATTCATATTCTATATTTTTTTTAAATGCATGTATTGCTTATATTGAAAGATATAACTTACGTTATTTTAACCGGGTTCATATTAGCTAGAAAATCTTTCACTTCTTGCGTGTACCAAATGGGAAGAAAACTTTTACCAATTCACCCGAAGCCAAAACGATTAATATGATAAAATCTGACCATTCAAATTCGAACTTAGATATACCCAATCCAAACCATCATAAAATGACTACCTTTGTTTCTCAAATGTCCAAATGGGGACTCAAACCTGTCACCTGAAAGTCACAAACTTTGATATCAACCACTGGACTATATTTTTAGTTGCTTTAACAATATTGACTCCAGCCTAATTGATTTTTTATTTTTTTTAAATTTTTTTTGGAATAACTATTTTATTAATACTTCCATGAATGAGTACATACATCAAGAAGATACATTATATATAACTCTGTAAATGAAAATCTTACATGAAAGAGAAGTTTTTCTAGTTTACCCACGAAATTGGAACCTTTTTTCCTCGGTTCTTGATCCGTAAGAACCCAAGTGACTGCGCCCCTTCGAACACCTTCTGGATGGACGATGATACCCCCTGAAAGACAAGATCATTTTTTGCTCTCCATATACTCCAGCATGTAATGAGGATGACTGACTAGAGCATAGAACTCGTCACTGGTTGTAGCCCAGATGACAAATGTAATTCCAGCAAGTCACGAATAGTAAAGACATAAATCGGAGGGAGCTTACACCCATTCCCAATTTTCTGCCAGATAATGGACGCAAAGGCACACGATATCAACAAATGAACAGAAGTTTCTTGCACCTCATTACAAAACAGACATAGGTCGCAATTCACTGAAATCCTTCGTTTCACCAGATTATCTCTAGTAAGTAGCCGATTCATTTCAACCCACCAGCCAAATACATTAACTTTTTTAGGTAACCAATTATTCCAATCAAACTTATAGTACTCTTCCGTATTCAACCTTTGTAAAGCTTTCTTACATGACGCCACTGTGAAGGTCTGATCATTGTCCCCAGCATCCCGGACATACCCAAATTGGAAAAGACAATTGATCTTTATTCGGATTCAAATGCATGAATCGAGAAACATTAAAATTCCTTTTGAGAAGAACTTTACTAACCTGACATATATTGTACCAAATCCATGAAAAGCGAGCAGTCGGAAATGCATCAGTCGAGCTATCATGTGCATGTATAGATGCAATGACTCTTCTACATAGTTTGGAATCTTCCATATTAAATCTCCATAGCCATTTGACAAGCATGCTATCATTAATATCCTGAATGGAATCTAACCCAAGACCACCAGAGAACTTAGAGGCAATGACTCTATCCCATGACACCCAATGAATTTTGCGTTTCTCATCCATACTCCCCGAAAGAAATCGTTTTCTAATGGCATCCAATTTGGCAATAACTTGTTTCGGGGCCTTAAACAAAGATAAGAAGTACATAGGTAGACTATTTAACACAAACTTGATGAGAGTTACCCTTCTTCCGATCGACAATGACAATTCTTTACATTTGGACAACCTGTTTTCCACTGTGTGAATTACTTCATCCCAACTCTTCACTTTATTCATATTTTCCCCAATTGGAACTCCTAGATAAGTAAAGGGAGTCATGGATTTTTTCCTTTCAGACATGAGTTCCAGTTTTGGTTGGTGCATCTTGACATTGTTGTTTTCTTCTGCAATTCAAGTCACATTATTGTGTTGCAGGCTCGGTTAACGAAATGTACTTTATATTGAACGGTCGTCTCACTCTTGTATGATAAGTTTAAAATGATTCAAACAACGTTTTCCAAAAAAAATATATATGTGAAATCAGTTAATTATTGTGGGTTTTATTACACTAAATAATCATTACTAATAAAACAATATTTTATTAATTGATTTCATAATTAGAAAAACATAAATTCTTTTAGAAAAGAAAAATATAGGTATGACTAAATATATGAAAAAATAACCTAGGTATCCAACCATCCTATATATACCAAAATACCATAGTTATTTTGAGTTTAACAAAATCGCAAATTAGATTGAAAAGTTGCAAAAAGGGCCAAAATCACAAACCAGCTTTGCAATTTTGGCATAATCGCATGTGATTATCCAATCTGATTTATGATTCTGTGGAAATTTATGAAAACTAAAAAAAAATACAAAATATTATGATACATTTAAGATTAAATTTGGATATCTAAACTATTTTTCTAGTTATGTATGTTAAAAAACCAACATGGTACCCGCGTAATACGGCGGCGCGGACATTAGTTACGATGTGGTGGCGTCGCCAGATGGTGATGGCGTCAGCGTCAAGTGATGTAGAAAATTGATACAAAGATATTTGAAATTAGGGATATAGAATATATTTATTAAAAAATTATGGAATGATTGTGTAAGTTAATTACTTAAAGGGTAAAATGGTAATTTCACATGTCTTAAAATTTTAAGTTTTTTCAACATAGGGGTATAATTTTAATATAGTAGTATAGATAAGTAAGTAAGAAACTATCTCATATAAAGTGTTAATGTACCAAATATTTTTTTATAAAATAAAAAAAAAATGTCAAACAATCTTCTTGTAAAATGTAATTTTATTTTTCTAGAGAACAGCGAGTTAGTTAACTCACAATTATATCAAAGCAAATAATATGCAGGATTCTACACGATTACTCGTTACCACCTTAAGAAAAAACCCTTGGGCACAACACTTTAAAATGGTAAATAGGTAATCATTGAAACGATTCGAACTTATAATCAATCTGAAAAACATGTTTTAACCTTTCCAAAATAATATTTGTTGTAATAGTTACATTGATCTATACTACCTTATAAAAAGAATAGCCCGTGTTTAAAGTTATATGAAAAAAAATGTCTAAAATAACCTTAATGATTATATTACACTATCAGTTTATATCTTTTAAAATATTTTCATTAATATTACAGCAATTACTTTTACATCAATTATCAATATCACTCAACACCGACTCTACTACTAACAGTCGCCCCCATCATCACATCTCCGCCGCCACGAACACTACCGTATTGTGCGGGTACCGTATTCGTGTGCCTAAAAGAATATAGTAAGAAGTTGAAAAAAGTAACATTCTTAATGGACAGAATCAGAGCATTGGAGGAACGGGGAAGGGATGAGGGGTTGGTGTTGAAAATTTTGACTTCTTCTTATAACGCGATTGTAAGAACTAAGAACAGATTGCTACTTGCAACTTGACTCACCGAGTTTTGATTTTTAAAATAACCGTTTCGTCTAAATTATTCAACTCTGGCTTATTGTTTATATTGGCTACAAATTTAATTTAATTTGGTCACTTGATATCACGGTGCTTTTATAACCGTTTATTTGGACAATTTTATATAAGTCGTAAGAATAATATTACGGGTACACTAATAGTATCTGTATGTGTATATAACTATAATAAGTAATAACTATAGCTAAACTATAAAAATAGATTGAAAGAAAAAGAATGGATAGGGTTGGGGGTCAATTTTGGTAGGTGGATAGTCAATTGTGTGCTTATACCTGGTCGTCGTCCGAAGAAATGGACAAACTTCACCAACTTCTCTTTTTATTTTCTACTCGATATTCTTCTCTTCGAATATATACATAATAAATAATAATTTAGTTTCCTGATGAGTTAATATCTTTACCTTTATATAATTTATAGATAGATATATGAAATATTTTAGCTTATGTAATAATGAAGTTGGGAAAAATGAAAACGAATTGAATATGACGTAATTAAACATAGCGATAATATTCTTTCTACTTTAGGGGAGATGCATGTATACGTGTAAAGACGTTTTCCAATAATTATAATTAATTAACTTGTCTTCTAAACATTTTTATTCTCCTCCTCTTCAACGAAATGATCATATACATGTCAAGAGTCTTTTAATTAATTACTTCGATCATAGGTTGTACGTAGTAAAGGTCTTTAATTTCATTCTCTAAATCAATGCATGTTATGAAGAGCATTTTGGTTCAAGATTATTTTTTCACTGTAAAAAGCTATATTACCTGGTTTCTAGAGCCTTTAGGTTCAAGATATATTCAGCTGCAAAAGGCTAACTAGATTCCTTTGGTTGGCAAGACTAATTAACTTTAACTAAAAAGAAATACTTAACTTCAACTGAAAACAAAAATTCGTAAACTTTATTAAAAGAGATGGAGTAATATAAAAACATAAAGTCATACGTATTATAAGTAAAATCATACATATTATAAGTAATGTTATTTATAAGTAAAATCATAGTATGGGAAAGATGAACAAGAAATTAGATCGTTAACTTCATTACTCGTAATGTTATTTATAAGTAAAATCATACATATTTATAAGCAAAATTGTCTAATGAACAATATATTTATAATAATATTCATTTATGGGTTGAGCTATTTTGAAAACTCACAAATAAAAATGAACACGAGAATAATTTTAAGCCACATATTTTTCTCTCTCTTCAATTAAATAAAAACGTTCATCTAAATCATTCAAAATGTTTTATCTCACAAACCGTAAATTGTTAGATGAAAAAAAAATATGGTTATTTTTAAAATTTTGTCCTCTTTAATTAGAGATGCGATTCAATATATGTTTGTCCTCTAAAAATTTTATCTCACAAAATTGTCGATGAACAATAAATTTATAATAGTATTTATATAGTAATATAAAGTCAGATAAACATATACGGAGTATCTATATTTATATATAACGAGATACGTTATCCGGGCGTTGCCCGGAAGACATTATATTTATTGTATTTCGTACTATGTAAAAATTATTACATGCTTTTAGAAACATTATATAGCTGAAAACCTGAGTTGATATTGAATTTTAATGAGTAAACAATTATAAATTAGAAAAAATCGACAATATAATTTTATAACAGATTAATATATGATATAAATTCTAAAAGATAATAAGTATGAACATAAAATATTTAAAATAAAAAAATAAATTAATAATACAAACATAATTAAAGCTAATTTCTCAAATCATTGAAAATAAAAAGTGAAACAAAAATAATCCATAATAATAAAACATCAACTGAAATAACATTGAAACTAATAAGAATTGCAAATAAATTTTTCAGAGATGGTTAGGTGTATATATTCAAAACATACACCCTACTGTTATGTGTATATATACTATGTAATAGTTCACTTATAATAAGATGAAATAATCTTAAAAATGTTACAAACTTAAAAAATAATAATATGCAATTAAAATAAGTGATCTTTTGTAAATAATTTGAAAACAATTTAAAAGATCAAAACATAATTTGTCAAGCCCAAACATAAAAAAATCAAGTGGCCCATTAAAAAAATGAAAACGGGCTCAAAGAAATAAAATGACCCGTTACTATTCTTTGTACACATTTTCATACCTTTATTTTTAATATATATATATATATTAATAATACAAAGTGAAAGAGGAAATATGAGCTAAGTCATCCAAATCATTACATAATTACGAGTATATTGTAGATTGAAAAGCAAAAGGTTGCAGTCGATATGGTGGTCTTTCTATTTAATATAGTGGTTTGATCTTTGTATTTTATATTTGAAAAAATTACATTTTTGTTCTTTAAGTTGGCAAGATTTATAGTTATTGTACTTGAAAAAATTACATTTTAACACATTTTTGGTCTTTCAAGTTGGCAAGATTTATAATTATTGGCAAGATTTATAGTTTTTTTATAATTAATTCATTTAAGGGCAATTACTGTGAATCTTGCCAACTTGAAGGACTAAAATTATAATTTTTTATTTATATTTTCATCGACATGGTATATGCGTGTAATTATGTTTTTCGCTATTATAAAAGTTTATTGTCTCTATTAAATCACATCATCATCATCATCATCGAGAACTCTCTATGGTATTTCAATTCATTTAATTGGTTTGAAACAATAATTTGTTAGTTAATTAAGGTTAAATATCGAGTCTAGTTCTTTTGAATTAATTCAAACTCGATGTCTCGATCGGTGAACAAAATAAGCATCAATCTTTCAAAGAGTGAACTTCAATTCGAGTTTAATTATATATATGTAGTAAATTCGAATTATTCATACCGAGCTTTCTAAGTAAATCTAATATAGTATGTATGTTTACTGATTAATTAGTGTTATGCATTATTTCTGATTAAATTAAAGAAAAGCATGCATGTTTAAATCTTTATTTTAATTATATATGGATTAAAGTTGCACTTTCATTGCCTAGTTAATTTATGCTCGCCCAAGTCAAAACGTATGGACAAGTGTTAAGTTTACAAGATTTAAACAAAGAGGATTGTTAAGTTTATTAATCAATAATTGATAGTAATAATTATTAATATTCAAAAAAAATTAATGATTATCTATCTATACTCCCTATTAAAAATTATCCACCCCTGTTAAGGGTGGGGGGAGGGCTTGCCCACTCCTCCCTTCCCCTCCCCGATTTTTCTTCTCCTCCCCTCCCCTTCCCGATTGCTAGGAGCACCTCGCCACCTCTCCCCTCTCCTCCCCTCCCCACCCTTTTTCTATTTAATTTCATTTCTATTTATTTTTAAAACTAAAACATTTTATTTAATAAATTAAAACTAATACAACTTAAAAACACAAATAAAACACATAATCTTATTCAAACACACGAAAGCAAGTAAAACATACAACTTAATCAACATAAACGTACAACTAAGGCGTCGGTCCTCCGTATTGCTCACAAAGGGCGTGTTTCTGCGCCAAAACCATCTCCAACATCGGCCTGTTGAGGTGATCGTGTAGCCTGATCACGAAATCCATATCATTCTGTCGCTGCTGACTCTGGACCATCCGTGTCATCTCCTCCTCCCGTTTCTTCCTAGCCTCCTCCGCCGCCATATAGTTATCCATCATCGCCTTCTGCATCTGCATCTTCTCCTCCCGAGCTCGTTTTTTATCCTCATTTTCGCTTTTCAACTCCGCGACCATCTTCAAGAACTCCTCGGATGTAGTAGAGGCGGAAGCAGCAGCCTGCTTACCCTTAGCTTTACGGCGGGGTGGTACGGGTCTAGCAGGATGTACTGGTGCATCATCCATGTCATTCCCTCCCTCCTCTTCTTGCTCCAACTGGTCCTCATTCAAGTCAATATGGACCGATGCCTCCCCCGATGAACGTACATGGACAGACCCTTCCGTTCTTGCCCTTTCGCTACCCGACTCCTCACACATCCCCTCCAATGTAAGAACCTCCGACCATTTCGGCCCTTTCCTCAAAACTTGCCACGCCTCTACATGCGGAAATCCGGACTTGTTATTGTATTTCCGCATATACAATGCCACGGCCGCCTTAAACACATCCTCGTCACTTTGGCCACTCAACATCTTACTTTTCTTAACATTGTAGATACCACAAAAAACCGACACCTTATGCTTCAAATCCTTCCATTTCGACCGACACATTTCCGGGGTACGTCCCGAATCACGTTTCAAGTGTGAGTCCATCTGAAACTTCACCTTCTTCCAAAACGAACCCGCCGTTTGGGCGTTTCCGACGTATGGATCCTCGGAAACGTTTAACCAAGCTTTTGCCAAACACGCCTCTTCATCCTTCCCCCAATTTCGACACTCTCTTTTACCTTTAACCGAGACTTGGGTCTCGGGTATTGCTTCCTCTTCTTCCTCCTCGACCTCTTCTTCTTCTTCTTCTCCTTCTTCTTCTTCTTCTTGAACCTGTTGATTTTTGACTCGCGAAGCGTGATGATGAACCACCCGCGAAACCCGAAAACCCGGCTTGATTTTCATTTGCGAAATTCATAAACCCGGTATTAATTTGTTGTACACTTGATGGGACGGATTCGAAAAACAATGGATCCATTCCACTCAAGAAATCATCAACGGGTTGTGGCGTATACACATTTTCGGCCGTGTTTCTTTGCGAAGGAGGAGGTGGCATAACATCGCGATTGTTTGGCGGTGGTGGGTTTCTGCGTTTTTTCGGTAGATTTGAGAAATTAGGTTCTTTTTGTTTCTTCCCCCTATTCATTTTTGATGGTTTAGATTGATGATTTAGATTGAAAAAAAAAATTAAGAAGAAGAAATGGGAGAAGGCGTGCGCACAGAAAGAAGAAAAAGAAAAAAATGAAAGAAGAAGAAAAGAGAAAGAGAAGAGAAAGAGAGAGGGACGTTGGAAGTGGGCCATACCTTTATTTTTTTATTGTAACGGTCGTCTAGAGCGGCACGTAGACCGGCACCACTGTGCCCAACTTCCTCCCCACCCAACCGGTACCGGGGGGTCGGCGTGGTGTGCCAACCGGTACCGGCCCGGTGCCCTGCCCACTCCGTCCAACCTTAAAAGTTTACAAGATTTGAGACATGCAATTTTACGTTTTTGCCCTTTCTCACCCCTTTAGTCTTCCCTCTCACATAAAAATCTTTTAATAAATACAAATACCCTTCATCAAAAGCAGACATATTAAACATTGATATCTGTTTTCCCTATACCCTAAGATACACACACATTTATATGGAGTCGGCAATTGTGACGGTACAGCGTCTATTCATATGGATCCCGATCAAGCAAAAGTCGTGATTAACAAGATCAAAAGACTTCAAGATCAAGAGGATGTCGTAATTAACGATATTAAAAGATTTTTAAGATTTCAACAATCGAAACTCTTTCAATGATATCTGCCGCAACGAGCGGGTACCATGCTCGTACTACTATATAAAAATTATAAGTCCATGTTGAAAGTTTACAAAAAATGAGACATGCGAATTGTCCAAAATACCCTTAATATTTATAACATCATTAACCTTTAATATTAAATTACACTATTAGTCCATTAAATTATAAAATATCTCTAGAAAGCCCCTTTAAATCAGATACATTTACCTACACCAATTGATGCCGCCACCACCGTCACCATCTGTCGCCGCCATCACACCACCGTCATCACCGGCTCGCCACCGCATTGAGCAGATACCATACTCGTTTATAGTAATAGTATCATGAATATAACTAGACACCTGGGTATGATGACAAGTGATGCGTAAAGTGTCAAAGTAATAAACACCTACACACACTCACACAGAGACACTTCTACTTTGCACACGCCACACAAGATGGAGTAGGCGGCAATTCTACTGATCACTTTGTTCGATATTATTCAACATAACACAACAACAACAAAATAAAAATATAAAAACGCGTACCGAAAGTTATATATATATATATATATATATGCAAAAAGATTGATGTATTGTTTAGGTAAAACTTGTGTTGAAATTAATTTACCATATATATGATGTATATTGTACGTACTGTATCATGCTAGCCAGTGGATTATTTTGTTTTGCCTTTTTTTGGCTTACATTCTTTTGGTTAGTTGTCTATCAGTCTATACCTTACGGGGGAGGGCAAAAACGGATGTAAACCCAATCGTAGTAATTAAGCACCCCCAAGTGAGCTTGAGATTGATCAATACTAATGAAACCGTAAAGCAACGATACGGTTTTTGAAGTTCCTTTGGTTCGGCACTTTCAAAACCTGGTTTAGGAGAAAAAGTTTTGGAAAGCAATTGTCATGGAACTATGGAAGTGACAATTTTTTGATGTTTAATTAGTGACTAAAAGTAAACATCAAAATTTTTATGTAGAAGTATATATATATATAACTTACTTATAATAAACTTACCTAAAATTGTTAACCTTTGAAGATATATATAATTAGGACTGATGCAATACTAAATAGGATTAAAGTGATACATTTATATTGTTAAAGATAAGTCCAAAGTAATTTTTTCGTCCATGTGATTTTTCGAATAAGCACTTTACATCCTCGCTGTTAATTTTTGGCTAAAATCGTCTCTGTGGTTTGCATTTCGTCCTTGGATCCGTTAACCCCCTCACTTCCAAGGCACGTGAGGGGCATATATGTCTTTTTACCCATTTGTTCCTAAGGTTAAGTGCAAAATTCGTCCTTATGATTTGTCATTTTTGCATTTTTCATCCTTGAATTTAACAAACTTCCAAACAAAAATTTAATCAAAAATCAAAACAAACTCAAATCAAAAACCTATATATACACCTACATATGAGGATCTAATTTAACACCGGCTGGTACAACTAATTTAATTTATTTTATTTTTTTAAAAAATGTTATAAAACTTACTATAATATAACAAAAATAGTCAAAATATAATTAGAATTCACTAAAAAAAAACAAATAGGTTCTTTATAACAAATTACAAGAAAGTTCACAAATTACAAAAAATAACATTAGAGTATTGTAAAAATAATTTTTTAAAAAATTCAAAAAATAAAAGATGTGAATACTGAAAGTACCGGAACGGTAATAACGAAAATATCAGAAATAGTTGTAGCGGGGTACCTTCCGATACCGGTATTACGGGTATACTACCGGTAATTTAAAATATTGTATGTATGTGTTTGCATTTGAAATTGATTGAGCATATACTCAAATGTAGGTATATAGGTTTTTGTTTTATTTGGATTTAATTGGTACGGTAATTTTTGTTTTTTTTTTTTCTTGAAATTTTTTCCTAAAATTGTTAACGGCGAGGACGGAAAATGCAAAAACGGTAAACCACATGGACCTTTTTTTCACTTAACTCTATGAAAAGACGAAAATGCTAAACAGTTATCGAATTATAACCGCTGCTCAACATCATATATATTCATACAATATAGAAGCTAAATACTTTAATTAATTATTCAATGTCTTATAACTTGCACTCAACAGCAAACTCATACAAAATTGCAAAAACTTATTATTCAATGTCTATATGGTTTGATTGGTACCACATATAAGATTAAGCTCTTATTGAACTTTCATCAAAATGTGTCACAATCACTAAATAGTTAAGTGGGGTTGAACGTTAATCGAAGACAAATATATGGCCATTGAGTTGAGGATAAGGTCGGTCCTAGCTGTATGATGGATGATGCCATATTGCATAATTGTAAGGTTGACATGTATTTTTTGTGGAATATATAAAACATTCAAGGGGCGCGATAGAGGGCTCTGGGGAATGACATGTATATTCCCTTCGGGGGTTGGTAAAGTGGGGTAGACTTTAAAGGGTTCCACATATTAGTTATTTCTTTTTGTAAACATTCAGTATGATTCCACATATATATTAAGTAGAATTTTTTTAAGTGCTTTTTTATGTTATGAGTGAGTATGAATAAGAACTTTCTTTTATTAATAGTTAAAAAATTTAATTATTTAGTTAAATTTTATATTTTTTATTTAATACATAAAAATAACCATCAATTACTTATATTTTATTTAATATATATAAATATTGTTAATGTATTCAACCATTTAATACACTCAATACTTCACTATCTATTATTTGTTAGTGAGACCCATAACATGTGAAAAATAGTAGTAGGTGGAATTTTTACCACAACCGATCTAGTTATAATAGTTAAATTATCCAATTTGATTTTCCATTTATGTTATTTTAAAGTTTTTGTTATTTTTAAAAATCGTTTTTACTAATGCAATGTTTTATTTTAGTTAATGTACATTTTCTTTTATTAACATATTCGTATTTTATTATTTTTATTAATGAAATATGTTTTTTACACTTTTTTTTATTGTAAAGTCAGTTTCAATTCAGACGTGTTAGAGGTAATTTTAACTAACAAATCGCTGGACCTCTAACCCCCTCTTTATGGAAAATACCATGAAATGAAATCCTCAAGACTCAAACCTGAGACCTTGGGGAAAACTCACCTCCGAGGCACACATAGTGGATTTAGAAGATACCCCTGCCTAACCCACCTAAGTGGAGTTTAATAAACATTTTTAATTTAATTTAATGAAGATGTAATTGTTTAAAACTAAAACCCATAGTGAAAAGTGCCCCACAAAAAAAAGAAGAAGATAGACGGTGTGGATGTTATCGTGAAAACTAACGTGACGGTTTAAAACTAAAATCTGCTATAAGGGGGGAGGGAGCCGAAAGGTTGAACCCTCCCATCTCCCTTCAAATAACCAATCAAATTACTCCACCTCATTTCAACCCTCTAACCTTTTTTTCAACCTTTTTTAGTGGCATTTGATACTCTCAACCTTTTCTTTAAAATTTTCAATACTTATCCTTAACATTAATAATTTTGCATTTTAAACCCTTTAAAAATATAGTTTAACCAAATTATATTAAAAACTAACATTAATATTAATTGATAAGTTCGTTACACAAATATTAAAAATACGATAATGCTTCTAAAAGTCACAATTCCAACCATACTTCTCGGCAATAGCACGCTTTCGATTGAGGACCCATTCCAACATTGCCCCCGTGGCTCGATGATGTGATTTGTTAAAAAACTTGTAATCTTCATTTTGTTGCTTCGTGTCGATTAGTTGCTTTTTTTCTCCTTTTCTTCAATGTATTTTTCATAGGCTTGTTGATGCAACAATGCGTTCTCGTCTAATAATTGAGCCTTCTTCGCCGTGTACTCTTGAACAAAATCGTTGACACTTGACTTGGATGACGATTTACCAACGGGTTTTCTTCCTTTTCTTGATCGGTTATCAATGGGAGGCGATGGGTTTTCATTAAGATTCGGTAAAATTGGGTCATCATTGCTAGCCGACTCATATTGGCCTGATTCGGTTGACTTCCTTCGCTTCTCATGATTTGAAAGCTCATCTTGGACATTTTTTTGTTTCAACCACTTAGCATGTTTTTTGACCACCTCCCAAGCACGATTATGAGTAAAATCTTTGCCACTTTTTTTCTTATTGCACGCGTTGTTGAAGACATCAAGATCGTTACAACCGCTTTGCCAAAGACGTGTCTACAATTATAACAAAAAAACAACTTTAACATTATAAATTAAACAACTTAAACAATCCAAGAATATTACAAATCCAACAACATTAAAGAAATTTTAACAATTCAAGAAATTTAACAATCCAAGAATATGACAACTCGAGAATACAAAATCAATTAATATACCGCTTGGTGGTGCAATCCGTTAAACAAACCCAATGCTCCATTCAATTCCCTCCATTTTGTTGTTAGAGAATACTGGGTCCGATTTTCATTACCCATGGTTTTGTTGAGATGTTCCGAAACCCTTTTCTAAAAACAAGTAGCACTTTGTTCATTCCCGACTTGTTTACATGTAGAGATTTGAATCCACGCTTGCGCCAAAGCTTCCTCCTCATTCGACGACCAATGTTGTTTCGGGGCTCTATTTTTGTATCTTCGCTTTGGGACACCAATGTCTTGTTCTTGAACCTCTTGAACTTCATTGTCTACAATTCGAAAGTACATGAATCAATATCCAACATATACAAATAACAATTAACAAGAATCGACTATATCTATATCAATTCGAACATATACAAACAACTGAAACAGAATCGACTATATCTATTAATTACACTATATCTATATCTATTCAATTCGGCTATATCTATATCGATATCTATTCACAAGAACAACTATATCTATATCTATTCATATATCTATATCTATACAATTCGGCTACAGAATCATCCAAGAACATATACAAGAACACAAAACAAAATCGGCTACAAAACAGAATCGGCTACACAAAACAGTATATCTGTCTATCAAGAACACAAAACAGAAAGTATATCAATTCAAGAACACAAAACACAAAGTATATCAATTCAAACAGTTGGTATTACCTTGTGGCTGCACCATTTGCGTTTCGGGCACGACGTCTTGATCGTGTTCCATTTGTGAATAAGATTGATTTGGTTGAACCAAATCGTTAAACCAGTCAAACTCATTCGCACCAGGGAGGGAGTCCACACCGGGGAGGGAGTCCACACCATCGAGAGAATAAGATTAAATTGGTTGAGAAATAGAGTGTCGTGGTGGAGGGGAAATTGGTTCGGGTCGATAGTATTGTTGCGAGCTCGTCCCACTCGCATGAAATGAATCAACTGGTACGTGATGTTGTTGTGGTCGCATCATTTGTTTTGGCTGCCGATTGTGGGGGTGGTGTGATCGAACGGGTTGTTGTTGATGGCGTGCTAGACCGGGTTGAGCAAGTCCACGACCACCTTGCGTATTTGACATTGAGTAGCTCATTCTAGGATCCATGTTTTGTGTAAATATGTTTGTGTATATATGTTGATGGTGTATATATGTTTGTGTTTGTGTGATGTTATATGTATATATAACAATGGAGGAACCGGTTTGGTTAATCCGAAAATAGCCCCTAAACTTTGAAAACGATGCAACTTTAGTCCCTAAAACGGTAACTACACCGTTTGAATTATTTACACTTAACCCCCCCCCCTAACGTTCACTTGTTGCAGACGCTACCCAGCCCTCAACGAGAATCCATCTCGCCAACTCCATCTCGCTCCTCAACTCGCCATAGTGGCGGCCGTAACTCGCGAGCTCACTCCATCTCCCTCCTCCATCTCGCTCCGGCTCCTTCCCCCTAATACATAACCTTAATCTTCTTTAGCAATGTAAACCGTATGTTTCATATTTGATTCATTATTCTAACAAATAGTTTAACACTTACTTGGTGATTAAACAATACTCGAATAAGATTTATTTTATATTTATTTCAAGAAATGCTAAACTTATGAGCTAAATATGGTAGCAATGTATATAAATTCATATGGCGCATTATTAAAAATCAATAAAATAATAATATTATCATTATTTTTCAATCTCTCTTCTTGTTTGATTCGTATATAACAGTTTATAAACATTGTTTAAAAACTTTTTTTTGTAAGTTTAATATCTTTAATTAAATTATTAGTATTAACATTTTCTTTAAAAATTTATTTTGCGGAAAAAACAAGACTTGTATATATTGCGATGACAAATGGCATTAATAGAAATCATGATCATATACACACATATATATAGAGAAAAATGAGTATGAGACTGTTATGTACTTGGATGAAAAATCTCCCACATATCAATATTTTAATATTTTAAATAAATGTTTGGCCCCCATAATTTTTATGGTTTAAAAAAGGTATGTGAGGGGTTTTTCACCCAATCTAGATGCTTAACAGCTCATATTATCTTCCCCTATATATATATATATATAGAATATATAAAATTTAATATATGATTCTCATAGAAATTATATTGTAATTTGTGGATATTATCTCTTATATAAATCAAAAAGTTGTGATGATATCATCATCATTATTATAAAATAAGAATATATCTAGCGTTATTAGGTATTTTCTTATCATTTATTTATTTTTATTTAATTAATCTATAAGATCATATATAACATTAAAAATTATCTTTCTTTTTAAAGATTTTAAAATATTAACAATTATTCCTATATTTCTTTCTATTATCGGGTTACATGATTCAGTATATAAAAATCCATTTTTTACCGCGTAATATGCGGGTTGTTAAGCTAGTATCTTATAATAAAAGATAGAAGTTATAATAAAAATGAAAGCTCTTGTAGTTGTGTAACTGACTCCATTAATTAGGATGGAAAAGGTAAAATGTCGATATGAAATTCAAGTAAGGTCCATTTCTTTAAGTTGTTTTGATAGTTTTCTTTGTTCAAAATTATAATAGCCAAATACATCTAATATACATGACAATTTTTCATTTTTATTTTTTTGAAAAGCAAAAACATTTACATGATTACTTAAGCATGACACAATACGATGTCACTTAATTTGGCTTTAAAATCTAAAAGACAATAACAACACACATATGCTTTAACACGACTTTGTATATTGCGACGGAGCAAGAAAAAAATTTTCGTATGGGGCTTGGGTTTCACGTGAATTCATAGTTCTAAAGTCTAAATATATAAAAACGTAGCAATTGAAATATTGGAAAAAGAAGTAAATTTTTTTCTTAACATTAAACTTAATAAAAAATACATAAAGGAAATGAAAAACAATGTACGTGTTAAACTTGGGACATGTCACACTCAAATGAGAAAACTTATAAATATGAAAATAAATATAATATTACATTATAATATCAAGTTTCTTAAATAAAAGATTGAGAGATATTTTATTTTATTTTCCTGTCATCTACATAAGAAGTTGCGTTATTGGCGCGTTTAGTTGATAGAATGTTTTTTTAATAAATAAAATATAACAGAATAATTTTTTATTTTTTGAAGATTTAAGTGACCGACGGAATCAAATTTCTTTCCCCATCCCAAAAAATAGAGATTTCATCAAACAATGGAATATTTAAATTTTAACATAATTAGATTTTTTTTATCTTTAAACAACTAAATACACTAATGAATGAAATTTAATTCAAATTACATCATATTCTATCACAAAATCTATCAAATTCTGTTAATCAAACGCGAACAAGTACCCATCTATCCACACTATATGTTATAAGTCAAAAACACATTTTTTATATGAAATACGGAGTAGATCACTAAACAGGTGTAAAAGTTTACTGCTATGAGTACTCACGCATCCCCGCTAGGTTTGCATATGCATTATAGATTTAATAGGTTTTGAACCTAATAGTGATCAATATGTTGGTGTACAAATCACTACTCATCTATATATAATAGAACTAGTTTTAATACCCGTGCGCGATGCACGGTTTGTATTTATATGTATTTTTTCAGTATTTTTTAGTTTTTAAAAAGCTCAAGTACATAAATGCATACCAACATGGTAACACAAGTAAAAATAGCTCAATATAATACGTGAAAAAAATAACATTAATACATTAAATTTTTTTTATAAAAAAAGTAGGAGAGTAATTAAATACAATATGTGAGAGAAGGTTAACTGAAATTAAATGTCTTATTTTGACTTGTTTAAGTCTTTTTCTACGATTTTGATCGTAAATATCTTTGTTTGTGTTATATGTATTACTTGATGAAAGTTATATCAATAAAAATTACATATAAAACTCAATCAGTTCATATATGTTATATCGAGTATTAAACATAACACAAACAAAACTATTTATGGTCAAAGTTGAAAAAAAAAAGACCCAAAAAATCAAATTATGACACTTGATATGAAACGTAGGGAGTAAAAAATAATGAACTTCAAGAGAACACAACAACGGGAAGTTACATAAAACAAAGTTAATATATATCTCTATATTAAATAAAACAAGATTGTAATTACATCATCATTTTACCAAAATATCTTACATGACAACTTCAAAATCATTTTTAAAAATTATATCTTTCTCAACTAAATAAATTTATGACATCATCATAACAATAAATTACATTACTTAATTTACTATAGTTTTTAATTCTTATCATATTATTTAATAAGTATTTTTATACATATATTTAAATTATATATATATATTTTTTATCAACGGTGACAAAATTGATTAAATTAATTCATATTTCATCATTTCATGTATATATAAATTAGAAACAATTAGTATTGCATTAGGAGATCAATAGAAGATCGAATTTAACAAGGTATCTCATAATTTTAATTTTAAGGTATCTATAAATTAGGAATTAGAGTAGATTAGATCTACACTAAATATGACACATGTCGTTCAAAGCATATGTCATATGTCCTTTAAAAAATGTCTCAATCCCGTTTTAGTTTATTAGTAGATACCGGGGGAAATCAAAGAGTCACAGCTTGTTTGAGCTGGTAGAGGACCATTCACCAGTCACCAATCACCAAAGAGTATGTATGGTGGTCTGGTGGAGTTGTTAAAACATGTGCTTAGGGTAGGACAATGCCATATTTAGATTAGAGACCAAGTCTCATAGGAAAAAAAAAAAAATTGTATCCAATTAGGGGATGGTTAACTTTAGCCCGTTGGACACATATGTGTCGTCGCCTACACTACTTATGGTGTTATCACCTATTTAGAAATTATCATATCGTATAACTTTGGGGGTAATATAATACTGGCAAGTGGCAACAAACCTTTTATGAATTATCACCTATTTAGAAATTTAATAAAGTCGGTTTATTATTTGCAGAGTTGGTACAAATTAGATGAAACAATATAAATATACATTTTCGTAGGTTAATAATTTTGCAACTGGTTCATTAACCCATAAAATATTCGAATGTCGAATATTAATTCAACAAGAACAACGTAAAAAGAAAAATTCAACAAGAACATGTTTGAACTTTTTTTTTGGGGCCAAACTAAAGCAATTCATTTACCTTCCCAATTTGATTAACTGAATCATCAATGATTTCGGTTTTGCAGTTCGGTATCAAATTATGCTTCTTACGATGGATGTTTGAGCAAAAACCCAATAATTTAATTATTTATACTATTTTGTCTTCTTATTTATTTCATTATTATATGCTTAAACTATTATTGGTAACTAAATGAGTATCAGGCAATATAGTATGGTGGTGGCGACGACTATTAGTGATGGTGATGAGTGCTGGTGGTGGTGATGTTGAAAGGTTAACATTTTGTAGGTATGTTAAGTGATTGAGAGATCATAAAATAGATAAAAGAGATATTAAGGTTTTTTTGGAAAATGCAGAGCGAAGAGGAAGAAAAAAGTTTTATAAGGTGCTATAAATAAGTTATATCAAATTATGAACATTTGATCATGATTAAGATCGAGTTATTGTATCGACATCATATGGCTTATAAGGAGTGAATGTGATACTGGAGCTAAGGTTTCTCCAATACTTTTTACTGTATTTTACATTATATTATACCTTTTCACATGATTGAAAAATATATCTAAAGAATATGATTTTTTAAATTTAATATAACGATAGTGATATTAGAAACTGAAATACATGTAATATAATAATTCATGAACGAACTGCTCATGCTGAAGCTAGATTGACTCCGTGCCTATTTTTCCTTTGGCCGACAATTAGACATGCGGGATACGAGGCGACCGTTGTTTCTGTCATGCCCGGATACATAGGTAATACAGGCTAGTGATTCGGAGATGAATATCACCCGGTCTACCTCTCTAGATATATGATGATATACCATAATTTTGCTTTTAACCCAAAACATTTAAAGACATTGCATTATGTATCAAATTAATGTGAGAATCATATAATATATTAATATACTAAAGTTTAACATGTTGAAATATCATATTGCGACTCATGAAAATGGGGGGAAAAATGCAACCTAATTAACAAGGAATCTGCTCCGTGAACCATTTCATTACAGAGAATGGAGCCTTGATCAATGCTATCGCCAACTCTACTATCAAAGTTACACAAAAACAACACGGGCATAAACAGCTCAATATCAACCTACACACACAAAAGAAATCTATATATGAGGCAGATGACATAATATATACTCATTAATAATTGTCGTTTAATTATATTCTTCAAACACTATGTGATGAAGATTTAGAAAATTTTTACGTAACTATTGTGTTATATCAGGTCATGATATATAGCAAAACAACATTTGGTCCTTATTTCCGAATTTCAAGTTAGTAAACATGGTTGTAAAAATATATATAGAGTTTGAATATTCTATGGTTATATAGAAGAGATACAAACTTGAATTTGTCACAACTCACAAGTACAGGTGTACGTATAATGAAACAATGTTATTATTTCTATTATGTAATAAATAGAAAAAGAGATGACAAACCCAACGATCCAAAAAAGGATACCGATGAGGGAGAGAACGAGAGCAACAAAGGCAAATGGAAGGCCTAACAGAAACCCCAACGGCCTGCACCTACATTCATCTTCATCACCATCACCCCCACAACAACACATTCTTTTATGTTTATATAATAGTTTTCTTGATTTTTGCTTATGCTTGGTTTTGAGTGAATTTTACGTTGAATTTTTATATTGGTTTAGGCAACTAAATCAAAGAAGAAGATATGAGAGTTGACTTGTTAGACGGAGGACACAAGAAAGATCACAAAGGGAAATGGAAATCCTCTCTCATTCTTTACCTCTAATCGATCTATTGAAGGCAGGCCAGCCCACTGGGCTTATGAGAAAAGAGGTCTAGCCCACCAATATTTGGTAGAGTAATATTTGATACCATTTAATTTTTGTTTGTTAGAAACCGTATTCATATTACACTTAATGGCGGATGCATCTTTGGTTTTTCCTACAGGTTTTCGGTTTGACTTTTAGGAGTAACAAGTCTGTTGGTTTTCCCTGAATCATCGGTAACGGCTTATGGTCTACATTTCGTAGTCTATAGCATGTGCAGGACTTCACCATTATATGACGAGGTGTTCCCTGATATCGAATAACTACTCACTGTCAAAAAAAAAAAATTACAACTGAATGAAAGTCATGAAACAGCTCTTCAATATACAAACTTGATACAAATTTCTGTTGCTAAGTGCGAGTAGAAATCACAAATGAATAAAAAGATAAATAATATTTTTGACAACTGGCAGCACTAAAGACCAATCCTCATGATGAATCATTTTATATGACTATTAACAATCGCAAGTATTTCGAAATAATGTATAAAATTATAGAAAAAAACAATAATTAATCTACAACTTTTAACTTCAACAATAGATAAAGTAGTGTTTCAATATTAGTTATCCTCTAACAATAATACAATTATAAAAATAATAACACAGTGGGATGTCATAAATCATGATGTGTAAAGGTCTTGTTTAAGCCCTTCCATATTAAAGCCCAATTTTATGTAACTATGCGTATATTAAAGTACGTCTTTGAAAGAAACACTACAAATCATATTGCATTTATTCATACTTTTAGATGAGTGTGAACAAATTAAAAATTTTGTCACGCTTTTTAGTGTGTAGAAATATATTGAATTAAAAGTGTGTGGAAATTTCTCCACACTAAAAAGTATGTAGAAATAAAAGTTCATATAATTATTTTGTCACACTCTATTTGTCCACAGTAACTGAAAAAGTTACCGTGAACAAATGAGGTGTGACAAAATAACTATGAAAGTTCACACTAAAAAGTGTGAACTTTTATTTATACACACTTTTTAGTGTAGATAAATTTCCATACACTTTTAATTTAATATATTTTTACACACTAAAAAGCATGACAAAAATTTTAATTTGTTCACACTCACCTAAAAGTGTGAACAAATGTAATATTATTTGTAGTGAAATAAAAATAAATAAAAAGACTAGTTCTGTTTAACTTTTTACTATTGATATTGATGCATGTTATAAATAAATATATAAATAAAAATAAATAAATAAGACAAAAGGATGTATAACTTTTAGTATAACCGAATTTAATATACGATATACAGTATTAATATGGTAAACATGTCCAAATATTATAATGTCCGTGCACATTAGAATTTGAATAGAAAAGAAAAGCGAAAAAAAAAAATATGTACTCGTAATTAACAAGGAATCTGCTCCGTAAACCACTTCATAACGGAGAAAGGAGCCTTTATCAATGCTAACGCCAACTCTATTATCACCGTTACACAAAAACAACACGGACATAAACAGCTCAATGTCAACCTACACCAACAAAAAGAACAAAATTTTCATATATATAATCTATATTTATATTTTTAACTGAATCTCCATAAAACAGTTTTCAATAAACAAGTTCTATCTATTAAGTATTCTTTAGCGTTTAAATAAATACTATTATTAAAATGATAACGTTCATTTGTGGTTTCTTTTCATATGTGGCTAGTTGCTTTTATATATGGGATTAGTACCTCACAACGTAGTAAAGTTGTAAACAACAACTTTTCATGAATTGTCAAAATTATAATTCAATAAATTGTATGTAATGAAATTCAAATCTTATGCATTGTGTATATATAACTATATAAGTATATGTTGGAACCATATAAGCTGTCACTTGTAAATTTTTAATTGATTGAATATATACAATGCATAGGATTTGAAAATTCATTGTATACAATGCACAAAATTAAAATTTGATACACCCTACTATAATTCATGTAAAATTGTTTACATTTTGAAATATTAATCCCTTTATATTTTATCTAGCTATCTGTATGTAAAACTTTTATATAAGAAAGGCATAAAAATGCAAAAGCATGTCTACCATAAATGTATGATGTGGCACAATTTAACACAATATTAAGCTCCAATGCATAAAATAACAACCAATGATGTAAAGGTAAAAGTAATCGTTGACCTAAGTAGCGGCTGATGGTGATCAATTGTTATTGTAAAAGTAACTTGTGTAAATGTGGTTGTGTAGCTTCTTTGAAGGTTAGTGAGGGAAATATCATATATGTTATTAATAATTTCATTAATAATAATATAAATATTTCAGATGGAGAATTTAATAAAATAGGCAATTTGGGGTTACCAATTGTTGAGAAAAAATTATGGAATATAAATATAGATTAAATATTCAATAACATCTCTCATTTTCCTACAAATCAACAATCAACAATACTGTATTTAGATCGGTGTAATACCGAGAAAGAAAAAGATAGGGATATATATAAAACAAACCCGACGATCCAAATAATGACACCGATGACGGAGAGAATAAGAGCGACAAAGGCAAAAGGAAGACCCAACAAAAACCCTAATGGTCTGCATCTGCAGTCATCCTCATCTCCACCGCCACAACAACACATGTTTTGTTTTTTTTTTGCTATTATGGTTTTGAAGTGAATTTTTGTGTTGGAATGATGGCTATAAATGAAAGAAAACAGACAGAGGAGTTGACGGAAGACACAAGGGAGGAAAGAAGAAAATCCAAAGAAAATAAATACCCATCCATTTGACTGATCACAACACCTTAACCACTAACCCCACTCTTGCCCAATTGAAACTAATACTAAATTCGAAGTAGATGAGAGAGTAGGTTTTTTATTTTTGTATAAATTCATCTTAATAAGTACATAAATAAGGATTTTCTCGAACACAATGATTAAAAATATAATTAAATATTTTTGTTAAGCTTACTATAATAAATTAACAGAATAATGATCAGTGCATCGTCTAGCCTATTATCTCTTAATTAATAAATCTAACAAAAATGGTTAAGAAACGTGGAGAAACGCTTTGGAACCAACGGGATGGTAAGCTACAAACAATGAATACCTCCCTTTGGATTATACTAATAAGAGTCTACATCAAATTCGAACCCGAGATCTATTTATATTGTATAATTCTTTATAGTGTGGTCTCATACTCTCATTAAGCATTTACGATGGGAAAATGATACCACCATATCATTATGTAATTATGTTATCGTTATGTTATGTTATGAAATGGTAATAGACTAATAGATAAATAATATACAATTATACATGTCAAAATTTAATGTTTATCAATTGGAAAATGTTCACTTGTTATTGAAAAATGAAAATTTGTATTCAAAATTTCAAATGATACTATGTATTGTATCTTAATAATAGCACATTGTTTACCAAATCAATTTGGGACAAGAGCAAGAATATATGTTACACAAAAGTTTTGAACTTATAAAAATACATGATATCTTTTTATTTACTTCAGTTCAGACAATTTTTTTTTCTTGAGAAATTTTAAATTCTAAAATTTAATTTGGACATTAATAAATAATGTACGTGGTAATGTAAACAAAATAAGTAAGCACCCAATCCCGTTTTTTACGGATTTTGGGTTTCAATAACTCAACGATGTATGAAAGAGATTAAGATGTAGACAGTCTTATCTCTACCGCAACGATGTAGAGAGACTATTTACAGGGTTTATCTACGATAATATAGCCATAGGACATCCAGCATTACAAAAAATGATGATAAAACTCTTAACGTTTATTTTCCGAGACAAGGGTGTTAACCACTTATCAACCTTATTGACTAAGTTAACTAATCTGCGTGGCAATGTATGAAAATACCAAAATAATAAATAAATAAAAATCCTAACGTGAATCTTGTTGACTAAATTAACTAATTTAATTTAATTAGTTAATAATTGATGCTAGTCTGGTTGGTTAGTGGTTAACGTCCATAATTTGACTAATTAGTCCAAAATTTGGTTAGTAAAGTCACATGCATTAAGCATTTAAAAAATATATATAGATAATCACATGCACTGTATTATTCCCATTCATATTACAATATTGTAAAGATCGACCGATACAGTTGATTTTTCCACATTAGCTCGTCTAATAGTGGACTATCGAGACGAGTTTGTCATATATAGATTACAAATCAGTCAACATCACAGACTCGGTTCAGCTTTGGTCATACTCGACGTATCGGTCAAGAATCAGCTAGATTTGGTCAAGAATCGTCTAATCGTATTGGGTCAATAAAAGTCAAACTTCTTTCTTTTAAAACTTAAACATTTTATTTGATTTTAATAAAAAGGTTATTTGATGAATTATGTTAACATTTGTAGACAATTGTGTTTAAATCGAAGAATAATATTAATGTTTCTAGTCAATTACATTATCGCAATGTACCCAAACCCATCCATTACCATTACCAAATGGTTTAGTGACAAAGATTTATACTTGTTTATAATATGTATTCGAGTTTTACTTAAGCATATTTAGTGATGGTCACAAATTTTTTCTTCCAAATAAATTAGGGATCTATTTGACAATGACTTATTAGCGCAAATCTTGTTAAGATTCACACCTTAACAAAAAAGTTATAATTCGGTACGTTTTGTCTAACAATTTAAAAACTAAGCCCATGTATATATGTCATTGACGTGTAGGAGAAAATTAGAAAAAAATATTTGAAAGTTTTTAAATCTTTATTTTTTATTTTTATTTTTTTTTAACTTAGAAAAAAAAAAAAAAAATCCAATCTGGAGATGTACTACGTCACAACTTTAAATTTGTTTGCCATTTGTTATTTCTTTTAACGGCATATGTTTTGGCTGCTTAACGTTTAATCGTTTTTCAGAAACTTACAGCGCTTCTTAACTTATTAAGTTATTATTACTAAACCTTTTTCTTTCAAATTTGTTGGGTATGCCTACCAACTGTTTGATAAAATGCCCAAAAGAAGAAACATACTGGTAATGGTTTGACAAGTTTATCCACAGGCATATAGCTGTACAAAATCACACAATATTCTCATTTTTAACCTCACTTTTTGTTTTAATGTATTAATTGAGGTACATTCACTTGAGATATTTATAGTAACAGGTCTAGAGACTAGAATTCGTGGTATTTTGGACCCAACTGACCCTTTAGGCAATGCTCAACTGTTATGTTAGAAACCGATTCGAAAGTATGACCATTTACTGGAGACATTCGGTTCTTACCAAGGAAAGCATTTGATCTTTTTTCTGGCAATGCCATCATGGAAAAAAAGGTACTTTCTGTATTTTCTTTCTAGCTTTTTAATCGCGGTTTCGCTGTTATTTGATATATGTTTTAACTTCAAGAATGTTTAAAGTCGTTATCGTCAAAAAAGTTGCATAAACTTTCTTAGAAAATGCGGTTAAGTCAGTGAACATATTTTTGTGTTATATTATTTTGTAGTCCATATTTATACCTTCAGTCCCGACGTCAACTAGAAACACATGTGCACAAAACCGGCTCAACCGTTAATCATATACTTTTGCTTAAAACAATTTAGTTAAGAGCCTTTATTAAACAAAAACATTGTTCAGTGACTTGACAACAAGTTTTTAACATGTATGTGACTTATTTGATGGTTTCCTTTCCCTTCATGCTATTGAAGAAATCAAAGGAAAGTTGTAAGAGTTGATTAGCTTTGCCATCCGCTTCTGCATTAGCAATTTTTTCGTGGTCTTAAATCCTTGATGCCATCGTCGATAAATCCATGTTAGCAAAAAGAAAAGTTTGAATAGATATATGCAGTAGTACGTTGCCAACTTTTATTATCTACTTTTGGCATATATATTTTTGAGTTCACTTATATGGATTTAGGAATTAGGATTGTTTCATAAAAGTGTTGTAGTAAGCATCAGGAAGAAATGACATATAGAAGAAGATAATGACATTGATATGACTAATTGATTTATTGTTACAATGATCCAAGCAAAAACAAATTCAACGAGCAGTTGTTTTACCAGTCATATGTTACTTGGCTAGATAGAAAGAGACGTATTGTCTTCATATTCTACCTAAAAAAAAATGCCTGGAGTTATGTTCCTGCTGTATTCTTAAACTACATACCATGCTTGAAGAACCAAAGATAGGAAGGTACGGGAAAAAAAAAGTTCAACGCACAGACGTGCGGGGGTTAGGACATATTTGGATTTTTCTTGTGGTGTTGTGAATCTGGACCTCCTGGTGCTACTTGGTCTGTCCCACTTATTGATCTTCGGTAAACATGATTCATTTTAGAAAGATCATATCCCAAATTTTGAAAAATCTGTCTGCTGTCTAAATTTTTAAGACCACGATAACTTTCTGCTTCTGTTTTGCTTAAAAACATACAGGAAAGTAAAATGATAAACATTGAGATATGAAGGGAAGCTGATTTTGTCATGTCGATAGAACGAAAAATGAAAGGGATGACTCTAGTGTAAGTTTAAAAGAAGATATGGTAGATGGTGTATGGTGACTAACACATTATGAAACCTGAGCTTAAATACTTGTTCAAATGCAAGTAAGTATTAAAGAATTCAACTTTTTGTTCATAGAAAACGACGTACATTGACAGCGAGGTTGTTGATTATCCTCCTCATATTGGATTGACTAGGAGTGGAAAAGACAATAAAAACAAAGAGATTTTGGTGGATAAATAAACAAAGATAGAAAGGGAAAATCTGAAAGCTAAGTTATACACTCAATAGTTGAAAGGTTATTAATAGCTTATCCTATGATATTTTTCCACTATTACTTAAAGACTTTTAACTTATATGCCAGTCTTGATTTTTCTTAGTTTTAGTTTCTTAGTAGTTCATTTTCTTTTGAATGAAATATTACAAACATAATTGTTTGTAAATGATGTATAGAGACATTCATTTGACAAGCAAATTAAGGATACATGTGATTAATAGAGTGTCTTCATTGTCGAGTAATCTTACTGTATTGTTGGTCATCCTAGAGTTCCTATTTTATGAGATCCCATTGCTTGATAACAACAAATACAAACTTATATGGTCTCCTTTTGATAACTTTCAGTTATGGTGCTGAAGCCATTTACTCAATCTCTTAATATTGCCAATATATATGGAGATTAGTTGTCTTGTAGTCTTCATTTGCAATCAATAGTGGAAAGTTTAAGAACACAAACAAAAACGAACAGAGCAAATGGGCAAAGTTGGCTTTAGAAGATAAGACAACAAGATACATTCATTTGCCATCCTATTTATTGTTTATTATTTTATTTATGTTTTGATGATTGGTATATCTTTTTGATCTCGGTTTGCCACAGAAATTAATTATGCCCTCCTGACTGTTAAAGATTGCCTTTTGACATCATAGAGGATATTTCACTTTAATACAGATTAGAATTCCATAATTGTATAACAAATTCTTAGTGGTTAGGTGCTCTTCCTAGTAGAATGTACTAAATCTTTGTCGACCCCCTTTTTAAGATTGAGAATATTTGATAAAATATGATTGGGAGGCTGGGCTAGATTAAATTGTGATGGAGATATGGAGTGGATATGACGACAGAATAGTTAAATTCATTTTTATTAACCATCATGGAACTTTGACAGTCTATCATCCATCAGTTGTTGGCTTCAGAAAGGAAATATTTTGGTGATGTACTATGGAAATAATGGCCTTTAGACACAGTGCTTAATCATATAGGATGAATAATGATCAAAATAGATATTTTAGTACTTGAATGAATTTGGAAAATTGTATGTTTCTAATTTAATCCAGCTAGGAGAGTAACATGCAGAAAGCTTGATTTTCACTTTTGAAATAGCTTTAATTTTAGCTTACTGCATAATATGAATAACTGTTTAAATTCATAATGTGCATTCAATATATTACATTACATCCTCGGTACCCTATGCTTATTTAACGGTTTGACTTCTTTCATATCTGAGTATTCGTTTTAAACTAGTCAGTAGTAATTATTGAGTAATATTATTGCTTTTTTTTTTCTCAAAAAAACAACCCAAGATTGTTAGCCCGACAACGAAAATCAACTAACAATCAAGAATAGCAGTCTAAAGGAGAAATTTAGAGACTCTATCCTTTTGTTTAATTAATGCAAATTCTTTTGGAATTTGTCTTTTTTACGGAAAAAAGGCAATCTTCACAAATAATGGCCTTTTGGAATTTGCTTTTTTTTGTCCTTTTGTTTAATTAATGCAAATTCTTTTGGAAGCTATCATTAATGTTTATTTTATTAAGAAAAAAGGCAATCTTCACAAATGTCCAAAAATTGGCATAATCTATTGGCCGTACAATATCCACTTAAATGTGTCCCTAATTTTCTTATGTCATTTAACACAACCAATCTATGACCGCTGTCCTAAATTCCTGATATGTGAAAAAACAGCTTATTCTTCATGAAAAGAAATGGTTGAAAATGAGTTTAATGTGTTTTTTCTTCTTTATTTCCAGTTATTCATGAGATATTTTCAGCAGTTTTAAGCTTGTTTTAGTTCTGACTAGGAGGATATGAGCTACCATTAGGCTGAACTTAAGTTATGTGGTAATATATTTGACATCTGAAACATAAAGTTATGGAATTCTTATCTATTGACCTTTCAATCAGCTACAAAATAAAATTATAATGAAAGGGCGTTTGGACTAGCAGTATTAAGTCACCTATCTTAGGTGTCCCTTATCCAAGTGGTTGAGGATTCTGGCACTTGGAACAAAGGTGTACGATTTAGAGGGTGTATGAGTTCACTATTTAGATATATTAAAACATTATATTTGGAGCTTAAGTTTTCTTTAGCGAATTGATGTAGTTAAATTCTATTTGATTTTTTCTACCTTGATAGTATCATGAAAATCCACCTTTAACTTTCATGATGTTTGTTGCTCTTTTTAAATAGGCACTACCTTGTATGTTTTCAGACATGAGTGCCATTGTTTTGTGTATCATATTGCCCCTAGTAGTTACAAGATTTTCTATATTGAACTTTGTGGACTTCACTTTCAAGAGTCGAAATCTTTGATTGGTTGGACGGAAGGTTAGATGATAGTCTGGATGAAGACAACATAATGAATGAAACCTCGTATGTCATGGAAATCAAAGTTCAAAGAGCCAATCTTTGACAGTCCTTTTATTCATCTTTTCTTAAAGAACAATGTGTAAATGCTGTCTTCTTATCTTTTAGATATCATATGTTGAAGTAAAAGCCATTGTTCTAAAGGGTAACAATAATGATTGGTACGGTTAATAATTAACAGATCTGAAGAATCGTATTGAGTGGACAAATGACAAATCCACCTTCTCTTAGAACTTAACTCGTAAGAAAATGATTAAATTTAGATGCAGTATGTGTTTGATTCTTCTGAAGATTAGCTTGCATATAGGTTTAATGAATAAAAATAACATTTAATAAAGTAGTTTAATGCATTTTTTAGAAATATATTAATTTTTTCTTCCTTTATTCATATTTCAAATTGCCGATTAGTTTTCTTATGATACTTGAATAATAATATCATCTTTTTTTTCTTCTTCTTGTATACTGCGGTTCCAGGTCTGGAAGAGACTAAAGAATACCTGATCGTCAAGTAATTAAGGTAAGTCTTAGCTCCTTGAATATACTGAATACCCTACTTATGATGTGCATCATTTATAACTTAGTAAACCAAATCTTCCTGTACCATATGATTTGTTTAACGTAGTTGCAGATCCTCAATTGATTATCAATTATAGTAGCACTATGTAAATCCAAGGAAATATGTCCGAGTTAACTTAGTGTCACGAAGGGGTCTTTTGCATGGCAGTATTGGGCGTGACTTATCATTCAAGATGTTGTGGGTTCTAGTATCATTTGAGACAATTGATGTAGATAATAGGTGGTTAGGACTTCGGAGTGTAAGTCTTTTCTTTCAAAAAATAACTAAAAATAACTTGGCGTCCTTAATTATTGATGAAATGTTGATTCAGACTAGTTGTGTTTTTGTAAAAAAATTAGTATTAAATAAAATAATTTCCTTATCTAATTCTCGTTAGTTGACCCCTCTTATTTTGTTTTTTTCCAACCATAGTGTCCATTGAAAAAGTTAATAGACTTTAGTTTATAGTCCCTGCTGTATCCACTTTAGAATCGCCAAACTTTCTGATGTCATTTTCATAAAAAACTTTTTAGTATATGTGACATAGGATCGATAAGCACTTCTCACAAGCACCCAATTTTACGTGCATGAGCATGCACTTATGGAAAAGCACTGTTCTATTGGGGTTGTACTCATTTTTCTTATAGTTCTGTTTTAAGTTAATCATTGTATCAACTAAAATGAAAATACAACACCGAACCAATTCAGACTTGTAGTTTGTTTGCAAAACAGTAATTAGTTGTCTAAAAGTGTTCATTCATGATATAAGTGTTCGTTTTTCATATTCTCAAGTATGTTAATTGTTGTTTAGGTCATATTTTTAGGGCAATTGTAACATGATGTTATCATCACCTAGCTTTCTTCATCATTTTGGCTATCAAAAATGAACCATTGGTAATAATCGAATTTTATCGACAATGTATTGCTTATTGTTCAGTTTCTTGCTATATGTGTCTGTTTATCATTTTAGATGGAATTTATATCTCGAGGTTTTAAACAATTATAGATTATAGATGAAAGGCACTGAGCCCTTCAATTCAAGAAAAAATCATCATTTTGATTTAGTATCCACGGCACTTCATTACTATGAAAATGCTATTGTTCGTGTTATTGATCTTTATAGAAAACTTAATGACAAATGTCTTAGAACTTTTGTTACATTTGAAGTTTAGCTATATGTGCTGCAGTATAAATGTATACTGAGAGTTAAACAGAAGTCGAATCGTTAATCATTTCAATTATATTTGCACCAAAATATTTCCCATAGTAAAATGAGGGTACATAAAACTTCCCCATAGTAATATAAGGGTACACAAAACTTTCTTCAGGGAGTGAGATGCCTGGTAGTGCACCAAACTCTCTTCAGCTTCGTGGACTCTGTCTGCTAGTGATGCTGACCATCTGGTCCCCCGGGGGATACTCTAGCCGTGTCAATCATTTTCCTCCTATTATAGTTCTCCAGTTTTGACAACTCTAAAACTAAATCATTCAGAAACTGGCTGCTATTCAGCCCTCTCTCCATACCCCTAACTCCGCGATAACTAGTTGTTCTTAGACCACTTACATTTGCAAATAAAAGTAGTAGAATGCACATTGAAATAAGCTTAGAAGCTGAAGTAGCCATTTTAGCTGAACTGTTAGTTAATGAGTATAAATTCTTAAGCTTATTGAATGAGTGTTGTATAAATGAAGTTGAATATATAGTGCATCAACTCTAGGATGATGTAAAGAAAATAAATTGTTTTATAGTAAACACACAAATGAAAACCTCATATGCCAAATAGATATATGATTTTTGGGTGGGTATGTATAGAGTGACTAATCCAGCATTGTTCCTAGTCAATATATTTGTTTAAAGTCTTCCCCTTTCCTGCATACTTTTGGATTATCATTCTTGATTACATACCAATGCCTTGTTGAGTTAGTCATCTATTATAACTATTGAGATCATATTTATATTAGCTTCACAAATGATCTTTAACATTGATCATACCATACTTTGACTCTTAGAAATCACTACAATGTTCGAGTTGCAGAGGAATAAGTGTAGCTACTGTTATTAGAGGACAATACAAGTACAAAACTGTATTGTTAAATATTCTTAACAAAATCCAAGCAAAGGTGTCGTCAGAAGGTACTAATTTGACTACAGAAGTCTAAGTTTAAGGTAAATTTTCTATCCCTTTTTGTTTTTAATAAAATTATGCAAATTGATGTGTATTTGTATTAGCAAAAGATTTGAGATATCAATATACTAGAGCACTTGGATTCTTTTTGTGCGAAAGGTCAAGGCACTTATATTCTAAGTTTAGAAGCTGAAGTATAGATTTGTGAGTTTAAGTTCTAAAGCTTATTCAACGAGTGTTATATAGCTGATCGAGCTGAATCTGTATTATACTATTATGAGATTCAAAATGTTACTCCAGTGTATTTTCTAAGTTAGAAATGTAGCTATTACGCGACTTGTAATTACCAGTTTATCATTCAATAATGGTCTATTTTACCCTTGTGAGGAATGCATTCTTCAAACTTAACTTTGTAAAGAGAAATATAGATCAAGGGTATTTTAAAGAATTCCAAAAGTAATAAACACATGGAAAAAACAATATCTTCCATTGTGTGTCTTCATTGCTTCTCCAGTGACATTGTCTCAAAGTTGTCTATCTAGTCATATTGGAGCACTTTAGCATATATCACATGATAAATCTTTGCATAGATCATAATCTAAAGTAAACTTTGTATTCTAGTACCAAAAGAAGCCATCTTTCCGTCCCTCTTTTGATGAATCTAGTTGCCACATGCATACCAAAGCGTCAAATGTCACTTGACCTTGCCTTTTCCAAGAGTATCATTTTACAAAAGATTCAAAGCGTGTCGTTTAGCTGTTTCTCTCATCCAATTTGATTGCCCAATTCACAATTTTTTTCTAATTTCTTTGGGTATTTGCAGATCGCTGATGGGATGCATTCGTGTACCAAAAGCACTAGAGGACACTGCCGACAACATTTTCAAAGTAAGTTGAATACAGTAATTGGATAGGGAAACTGGAAGCCTAATCATAGTTTATCTTCATAAAAAAGTTTACTACTTTTTTGTACGTTCAACGGTCAACATAGTATTAACAAGAATATTTTCTTGTCTTAGATTACTTTATATATGAAATCCATTGTAAACATGTGATCTTATGTGGAAAGAAAAAGTGGAGTTCAAATTGGATTTTCCTATTCCAATATACTAATTTTTTCAACACTTCAATTTTCAAGAATCTAAGATATGGTAAAGTTAATGAGCTGGTAATTTTCATATTTACTCTAGTTAATATAAATTTTAAATCTTCAAGAAGTGGATTATTTATAAAATCTTTAAGAAATGGATTAAGTTATTAATGATATATAGGGTGAGAAAAACCCATACATAAATAACCGGTTACAACATGTGTGTGTGTGCAAATATGAAGTATATGATGTATATAAAATAAAATGAAAAAGATATATAAGTTCCAAACAAGGAAGGTGGTATACTAAATATGAAGTATAAACATGTCATGAATCCATATGAAGAATCATTTACCTAAGTTAATATTGACCTCAATATTCTTCTAAGCGTGGTCAAGTTAATAACGATTTCTCTAATCTATGAAACATGGGTTAAGTAATGAGGATATTTCTTTTCTTTAATCTTAAAACACGGGTGATGTTAATAATGTTTGATTTAGTATAAGGTTGTGAGTACTTAAAAGCTTATGGGTAGAGAGAGACGGGTTATTTGAGACCCCTAAAAAAACAAGAACTCCTCTCCATCCTTTAGGGATGGCAACGGGCCGGGTATGGGTTGGGTTTAAGTAATTCCGGACCCGGACCCGATTAAAAATCCCAGGCCCGGACCCGACGGGTTCCCGTTTACTTACTAACCATCGGGTAACGGCATGGGTGGAGCTAGTAGGGTGACTGGGGGTGCTTAGCCTCCGCCAACCATTCATGTTTTCCATTGCAAGACTAGCTCATAGTAGGGGTGTTGAAAATAACCAAACCCAAATAACCCGATCCAACCCGAATGAGTTTGGGTGAAATGGGTTGGGTTATTCGGTTTACGGGTCGTCATTTGGGTTAACCAAAATAACCCAAAGCTTAATCGGTTTGGGTTACGGGTAAAAATTCAATAATTTGGGTCAACCCAAATAACCCGAATAAGATGTTTGTTTCTTTTATATATACTAATATATAACACATCAAATTTGTTTAAAGTATATATTCTTGAATATTAACGATAAAACAACTATATTTTCATTCAAGAATTCAAAGCAAAATTATATGTGTTTCAACCGTTTTGGATATAAAAGTTTGTTAATCTAAATAAATATCAATATTATTTAAGTTTTTGAAATTGAATTTACATTGTTGCAATGTTGCAGAACTAACAAATCTTTTTAAGTTGCACGTAAATTCATCAATCGCGTTTATATGGGTCACCCAAAACCCGACCCAAAAAAACCTGAACCCGAACAACCCAAACCCATATAACCCGAAGCTTATTTGGTTTGGGTTATGGGTTGATTTATAATTTTTCAAAACCCGAATAACCCGACCCAAATAACCCGAAACCCAAATAACCCGACCCATCAACACCCCTAGCTCATAGCCAACTAATACAAATATTTTTTTGAAGCAAGTCACCCCCAATCTATAAATGTATGACTTCTAGTTATGACAGTTCAAGTAAAACCTTTACATTTGGTTCATAAAATTAAAACATTGCAATAAAATCCTATTTCACTTAACATTGTATTAAATAATTATGTTTTTCACATTATATTTTAACAACGATCGGGAAATAAATATGGTTGAGCTCCCCTCAACGTGAAATCCTGGCTCCGCCTCTAGGTAACGAGTTTCCCCACGGGTAATCGGGGATCCGTTAGTTTATATTTATATACATATAATATATCTATATGCATAGTACATACGGTTAACTTTTGTTATAATAATTGTTACGAGAACTCTACTTTATTATAATAACTAAATTTATAGTTATAAGAGCTTAGTTGTGATGTGCGAAAATGCAGTGACAACGGTAGCCAAATGTTGACACTTTCATTCAGTGATTCATTCATATTAATAAATTCTAGAAATATGAATATTTATATATGATTAACTCTTAAATAATCAATTAGTATTTCATACATTTATATATCTATTGAAAATAAAGTTACTAAATATTATAAAATGTAATATATACGGATTGGGTATACGGGTTCGGGGCGGGTTTCGGGTATACGAGTCGGGTATGTGGGTTTTAATCTAAAACTGTCCCCGTCCCCGGAAAAAAAATCTAATATCATCCCCATACCCGGCCTAAGACCCGTTTACCCGGACCGGACCCGGCCCAAAAATATCGGGTTTCGGATTTCCCCATCGGGTACGAGTTTTTTGCCATCCTTACCACCCTTAGATCAAAAAAACTGGATGGATCAGATTAAAAATAAAAAACCTCTCTCAACATTATAGGGGTATTTTCGTCAGTTTTTTTCTCTCTTACTTTATTAAATTAATAGAATTCTATCTAATTCCCTAAAAAACTTTTATCTCACAAATCGTAAATCGTTAGACGAAAAGAAAAGCATGGGTAGTTTTAGAATTTCGTCATCTTTCATTAGAGATGCGATTTTTGACGACTTTTTAAATTTCGTTTTTTTCCCTCACGTTCATCTTACACATGTGTAAGTTATTATTCTTTGATGTCCTACACATGTGTAGGATGAACCTTTTAGTGGTTTCCACTTGTCCTACACGGGCGGAGCCCGTACGGCGCCTGTACCGTATCCAACTACCACCATCTTATGGATCGTCGCCTATCAAATCCAAACCATTCCCAAATGCGCATGGATTCCAACCCCTCTACAAATGCTTCGAGGTAGCCTACCCCCTTAAACAGGCAACGCCCGTTCGGCTAAGGGCTACCGCCCGTACCATATCTAACCACCGCCATTTCATGGATCGTCGCCCATAAAATCCAAACCATTCCCAAATGCGTCCGGCTTTCAACCCCTTTATAAATGTCTCTAGGTAGCCTACCGAGAAAGGCGAAGCCCCCCTGAACGGGCAATGCTTGTTCGACTAAGGGCTGCCGCCGTACCGTATCCATCCTCCATCTAAATTAAAAAGTCGTTAAAAGTATATATGATAACTATCTAATGAAAGAGGACAAAATATTAAATGAACCTTTTAGTGGTTTCCACTTGTCCTACACATTTGTAAGATGAACCTTTTTGTGGTTTTCACTTGTCTTACACGTGTTGGATGAACCTTTAGTAGTTTTTATTTGTCTTACACATGTGTAGGAACGTGATGAAAAAAAAACCGACATTTAAAGAGTCTTCAAAAAATATATCGAGTCGCATATCTAATGAAAGCGGACAAAATTTCAAGACTACCCATGCTTTTTTTTATGTCTAATGGTGTACGATTTGTGAGATAAAAGTTTTTTAATGAATTAGATAGTTTTATTAATTTAATAAGAGGAAAGGGAAAGAGAGAGAGAGCTGGACAAAATATTGATTTTTCATAATGACAAACATGCCCTTCCCGATCTTCATGAATGCAGGGCTGAGATTGGTTCTAACGTTATTTTTTTGTAGTGGTTCTCAAAATAACTCACCCATATGGGTAGAATACTCATATATTTATTTTTAATCCATAAAATTCATGGGGGATTAAGTATTTATTCATTAAACAAAACATATTTAAAAAATTAGTATGTAAGGGGTTCCAAATCTAAGTTTAAGTGACGGATAACCTTATATTCACTTTCCCCCCGTGTATATCTAGAATTCATATTTTCACTCCTTTATAAAACAAATAATCACTTATCTTTAAAAACTTTTTATATTTAAAAAACTTAAAATACCTTTAAATTTCAATACTTTCTCAACGTATACGTACACTAAATCCACTCAAAATACCCTTAAAATATTTTTCAATCTTATCTACTCAAACTATATATTCTTTTATTCATTAATTTAAACATTTTCACATAATATACTTATAATATCTTTAAAAATATTATTTACAACATACAATCTCAACTCTTAAAATAACTACATTATCCTCATTTACATCAATTACTTTTATGTTAATAACCACGCTGCTAACATCGTCATCATTGCCGCCTTATTGCACAGTACCCTTCAAGTGGGTTCAAAATCATATCCTTGAAATTTAACCGATTTCATCTTTTACACACGGGTCTAGTTAAGATTTCCTTTTTTTTTTTTTTTTAAAAATTATTTTTAATATCAAATTACATGAGGAGCATATATATAATACAGAGTTGTCTATCTTGGAGAACATAGGTATTTTTACTATGGATATTCCATATTAATGTAGCATTCCTTTTAATAGAAAAATTTAAGATATTGACCCATGTTAATAAAACTTCCATTATCGGATAACTTTTAAAGTTAGCTAGATGTTTAAGTTGCTAATTAATAGGAGAACTTTTAAAGCAGATCTCGATCAAGCATTATTGCAAGGGTAGCTAAAACAATAATTGAGTAATAGTAATCATCAAATTAAAGATATATATGTGCTTTGAAGAGCCGACTGTTTTGTTAAAGTAATTTGATAAAGTCGTAATTAAGTTGTAGCATCGATGTTTAGGAATCTATGTGGATCCTGCATCAGAAAGGCAACTTAACTAACGCTTTGGTCTACATGACATCCTAATTTCTTATCAAATTTTTAGTCTCTCTATCGATCCGTACACTCAAACATAAAAGCGATAAACAATGAAATTTACGTTTTGACTTTAAAAGTCAAACTAGCTTACATTTAGTGACCAAACATGTCGTCAAATGTAATTTTCTTTTCAGTGTTGAATTTTATTCCGTTCAAATATAAAACATATATTATATTGATGGGGACGTCGACATTTTGCAACGGGATGTCGTCGCCGGAAAAGCCGTAAGTTTTCCCATAAAAAAGTTAGCATAGCTTAATTAGTAGAGATCGAAAGAGATCGACTATAGCATACCTTATATATAGTAGATCGCCAATTGTGCATTGGGCCAAAATCATATAAGCTAGAATAATCAATTTAAGTGTAGGCAATTAATAATCAAATCGAGCATATAATTAATACATCAGTGACCGGCCGGCCAGCTGGCTATATATATATATTGAAGCTAGCGAACCAAATTAAGGTCAATTGCTAACAAGTTTATTTGAACGTACGTGTAAACTACCTAGATTCATACGTACTAATTAATTAGCACGATAAATACTACTCGTATAATCAATAACATACTATGTATATATGTATATATGATGCATTGGTTGAACCATCCGTACGTACGTGGAACAACCATGGTGTATATAATTAAAGATTATTCGTGTAAGACTTACATACGCCCCATATGATATATATCAACTATTATTATTATTATTATATAAATGATTCGAGTCATTACATATATATAAGTGATCAATGTACGTGCATGACTAGCTATATATATATGTGTGTGTATGAAGTTAATTAACACAAAACGTTCATTTGGCCTACCAAAATTTAAGTGCTAATTATTAAGCTAGTGATGATGGGAGTCGGGTCCTCCAGGGCTTGTTCTCGTCGGGTAGTTGTTGATCTTTTTGTTTGTAATCATGTCTCGTTCAAATTGTTCTTCAAATGCTCTTCTAGCAATCTCTATCTTTCTAACACCAATGTAATTGACATTGCGGCATCCACTTGACGAGATCAATAGCATTATTATAAACAAGGAGGCGAAACACGTTGCCCTACAAATCGATTTCTTCATTCTAGTTTTGTGGTTTCTAAACTTGCTACATGCAATTCGATCTTGTTTTGAGTGTACGTTGATATCGATGGATCATATATTTATATATACATGTGTACATAATTAAAATATGAGTCTTAATTAATAATATCAACTAGCTTGGTTGAAAGAAGATGATTCATGACATCAAATTTACACGTAATTTGATTTAGTGATTGGAGGCTGATCATAGTTAGATAAGATCGAGATTAATCATCATAGTTCATTGGTGGGGTGTTATGATGTTGATATGTAGAACTATCAAATTTTTGTTTTATCCTAGCTAATAGTAGTTGACAGCTAGTTAATTTGCCGAAACATTTTTATTGAGCAACCCTCGAGCAAAGGTAACATAATTATACAAATTCATAAAGGAAAAGAAAGGATGCATGTCAATTAAATTTATAAAACGCATGGATTTTAAAATGTCCTCGATCTCTTATACGAGTACTAACAAATATTTCTATTTCTATCAATAAATATATAAAGAGTAATGTTATTAAAGACCAATATTAGGTTTGTTTTCTTTTTGAAAAAAATAATAATAAGCGAAGTCAAGACATACTAATAATAGTAATATATATTAAAAAAATAATATTAATAGTATATTCCATGTAAGCATGCATGCAAGAGTGCGTGGAATTGGTCAATGCCACGACACAAAAAGGGTTCCATCGTGATGCAATTGGTTGGGCTGCTATTCAAGTTGTCACCACCTTTAATTTCTTTCTGTAATTGATCAGATATTATTGAAAAAGTTGAATACATGCAATTAGAAAACAATATGATGAATAAAGTATACTTCTGGTAAATTAGGTATGTCGGGTGATCGACTTGTGTAACATACTTATCGGTTAAGGGTTAAACAAATATATATTTCGACAGATAATTAGAGTGACATGACCACTAAGATAAATACATTTGGCTAGGATCGGCCCTAAGAAAACTTGTGTCTAGGACGAGTATGAAGAAAGACCTCTAAGTTAAGAACAACGAATTTAACCTGGCGACCTAAAAACCAAAATGTGTTTGTACATAACGTCTTAACCACCAATTCAAATGCTAATGGTTTATTAATAAAGGTATACACACTATATAAAATATAATTTTTATACATATATGTATACATTGTAAAATACGAGAGTAAGTATATCGATGTATTTTACAATCTTACTTTACAATGTGTATATAATTTCTATATATAATTTTTATACATATATGTATACATTGTATACATTGTAAAATAAGATTGTGGGGGGTGATAGCCAAATGCTTTAGCCGTATGAGCTCCGACCTCTGATTTAAATATTCGTCAAAAGTATATCGAATGACATCTCTAATGAAAGAGCATCAAAATTTAATAACACCCATATAATTTTTATAATTTATCGATATACGGTTTTTGAGATAAAAGATTTTGAATGAATTAAATAAATAAAATGATTTATGGAGTAGAGAAAAAATGAGTGGTTGAGATTTGAGAAGATAGAAAAATGAGTGGTTGAGATGCATATAGATGTATTGTACCTTATGCATTAGTATGTGTACATTGTTGAAAAGTTAAAAAATTGAAAAAATTTAAAGGGAACAAATGTTTATAACATAGACATGTAGTAGAGATAAATGTTTATAATATAGACATGTAGTAGAGATAGAAATAATAAAAATAGAGATATAGATAATATTAACTTTGTTATGGGTGACTCTAATATGTATTATTATCTTTACCCTTTTACCATATATCATGTGGCATATATGAGTACTCCTATTCCATATGCATAACTGCAACAAAAAAAAGTTTATTATTAACATAATTTTGATTATAGCTCAGTGGTTGAGCATCAACTTTATATGTTGGAGGTCTCGAATTCGAGACATGGGAAAGACATTTAAAAGGAATTTCATGAAAAAGTCCTCTAGTAAAGCAGGTTTGAGTCCTGCAGAGGGGGCAGAGTTTTACCCCAATTAAATGTTGTGCATTCGGGCGGTTAGTTAAGGTTTTCTCCTCCTACTAGGTATTGAGGGTGAGAGGCTTTTTAGTGCCGACTCGGTTAAGACAACGTAAGCTATATTATTTGTTGAAAGCAAATGATTCATACATTTCAAAAAAAAAGTGTAGTATTAGTCTATATTAATTTCCATGAAAACATTAATAAGAGGAATGAAATATGGATGGCAACCTCATGTCTCAGTTCCTTTGACTTTTTTTTTTGGAATGAAAAACCGGAATTTTTTTTGACATATAACGTTTAATTAGATTATTTGAAATAACTAAAATATCAAGTTAAAATTTAAAACCACTAATTATTATAGTGCGTCTTTTCTTTTTTACGAGCATAGTCCCCGCGCGTTGCGGCGACTAGAAAGTGATGACAATATAATAAAGAGGCGGCGGTGGAGAACGAGGGAGACGACAGATGGTGATAGAAAGTCGATGAGAGTGTGTAATGATTAGAGAGAATGAGAGAAATGAGGGTATATAAGGATATTATGTTTAAGTAGGGGTATTTTGGGAAGAAAAAAAGTGCTGAATTTTAAGAAATTTAAAATAAGCGAGTATAGATATAGAAATTTAGTATTTTTTTCTTATATATAAATTTTTCTTGTATATATATATTTTTTTTAATATTATAATATTTGTTATCTTTCTAAGGTAAGAAAAATAAAATAAATAAAGTGGCACGATTGTGGTTTGCTTGATGGTAACGGTGGCAGACGGTTAAAGTATGACGAAAGGACCATTTATATGTAACAAAGGAAAGTGGCCACACATTGCGGCGGTGAGATGGTAGGGGAGATAGCTCATAGGAGGTGATAAATCATATAGTGTGATAGCCAAATGCTTTATCCGTACGGGCTCCGACCTTACATTTAAAAATTCGTTGAAAGTATATTGAATGACATCTCTAATGAAAGACCATGAAATTTTAAGAACACTCATATAATTTTTATAATTTATCGATATACGGTTTTTGAGATAAAAGATATGAATGAATTAGATAAATAAAATGATTTATGAAGGAGAGAAAAAAAAATGAGTGGTTAAGATTGAAGGGTAATAAAGGTATATTAGATAAGGATGTTTAAATCGTGAATAAAGGAGAAAGATATTTTAGGTATTTCAAATCATGAATTGAGATTTAAAAAAAAAAAAAAAAAACTTTATAAGATAGTATACATTAATTTAATTTTATGCACTTGAAAAGCTGTACTCGAAGGTCCAAATAGGTTAATTTTGTTAATACAAGGGTCAAATAAATACTTTGGCCACCTGGAATATAAATACACACTTACGGTCTAAAGAGGCGGGAAAATCGTCACCAAAGAAAACCCTAATTCACAAACACAATCTAATTTCACTTTATTTCTTTAATTAATTAACAGAAATGGGGATTAAGGTATGTTTTATGCTTAAATTAATCATCTTTTCGTGTATCTATGTATGTTGTTTTTTTATTTATTTATATTTTGGAAATTGTTTGATTTTGGTAATTATAATTAGGGTTTAACGAAGCTATTGGCGGATAATGCACCAAAGGCTATGAAAGAACAGAAATTTGAAAGCTATTTTGGTCGCAAAATCGCCATTGATGCTAGCATGAGCATTTATCAGTTTTTGGTACTCAAGTTTCCATTTTCCTCCTTATATATATATATATATATATATATATATATATGTGATTGAAGTAATATTTTTTTTATATGTATGAAAATGGAAATGTAGATTGTGGTTGGAAGAACTGGGACAGAAATGCTTACAAATGAGGCTGGTGAAGTCACCAGGTTTTTATTTTATTTACTCACATGATTCTTTCATTATAAAAATGAGGCCTTTATACTCTGTTAGATAAAATGAGGCCTGAAAATTAAAGGCTAAAACTAAAAAAACTGTTTAAAAAGATAATATAAATTAGTAGTAGAAAGTGATAAAAGTAAATCATCCTTTTTTTTTTGATGACGCTATCGATTACTGTATCCTTTGATTGTAAAATTTTAGAAACTAGAGTGATTATTTTAACAAGAAACTCAAAATTGTCAAGGTCATTATTTGAAAATATAATCTTTTGCTTTGGAATATGATATTATTGTCACTCTGTACACTTGAAGTATAGTTTCATGCAATTCTGAGGCCCATATAATTTGGAGTCCTTGTGCAACCGCATACCCTGCAGGCCATCAAAGACGGTCATGCTTGGTGTTTCTCCTCACACATTATGTATAAGGCATTCATACATATATGTGTCAAGTTGAATGTTTCATTTGTTTTAAGAGAAATGAAGTACTTAATAAGATTAGAATCTTAGATTATAGTCTTGCATAGTTTTGAAGGGGGAGTTATTGTTTAAAGGACCAAGTTTTCAGAAAGCCTTAAAGATGTCATTTGTGCATCATAAAACCTGGCAATTAAAAAAAATATATGAACTAGTTTCTTGATGCACGTTATGTTTTTTGGATAAAAAATTTACGTTGTATAAAAGCCAACCGAATGATATTTAAATAATAAAGAACTCTTCTTATTCAGTTATAGAGTTCTGGTAAAGTTTGAAAACAAAAGAAAGTTCAAGTGGAAGTTTAAAGTTTTAGTGCCTTCGCAAGATTTTGGGCCTTGTTATCTGATCCAACTTCTATCTATATAGTTATGATATGATGTATCTTCATGCTTGTAAAAAGAACACATTGGGATTTAACTCTATAATTGGTTGTACACTGGCAGTCATCTGCAAGGAATGTTCAATCGGACGATTAGGCTCTTGGAGTCTGGATTGAAGCCAGTGTAACTTCACTTTTGTCTCTCTATCTGATTTTCAATCAAATTTTCCATCTATTAATTTCATCGTTTACATTGCAAATTGAGTATTTCAGTCTATTCGCAACTGTACTTCTTCACCTTTTTGTAGTTATGTTTTTGATGGTGCACCTCCTGATTTGAAGAAACAAGAGCTTGCAAAACGGTAATTAAATTCTTGTTCCATGCTCATTTAGTGGTGTGAATGGTGTTGGTGCAAAGCTCACATTGTTATTGAGTTATAAAACAGTTACTCAAGGAGAGAAGATGCAACAGCAGGCTTAACTGAGGCCATACAGGTAAAAAACTTTCTAAATTATCTAACTTAGCTATGTGTTTGACTGTTTGAGTGTTGCTTTCACTTACTCTCTGCTCACAATCTTTCTTTTGCTCTTATTGTAGTCTGGCAACAAGGAAGATATCGAGAAGTTTAGTAAACGTACTGTCAAGGTAAGTCATGAGCAAAGTTCTTCAAGTTTAGTAACTTGATGAACTTCATTAATTATTTTACATGTATCCAGGTAACCAAACAACATAACGAGGATTGCAAAAAGCTTTTAAGGCTTATGGGAGTGCCTGTCATTGAGGTAACACTATGAGTTATATATTTTTTCAATGAAGTGTGTATATAGCAGAAGTTAAAACTCACATATTAACATACATTTTTTGAACTTTTTGCATGTGGATATATGTAGGCTCCATCTGAAGCAGAGGCACAATGTGCTGCTCTTTGCAAAGCTGATAAGGCATGTATCCTTTTTTATTTTCAAATAGTTCTCTATGTTTTACTATTATATCCATCTGATTCTATACTTAATTTGGGTGTAACAGAAGTCTGAAGCTACATGTTAGCTTATACATTTAGTTTTCTATCAGGTCTATGCTGTTGCCTCTGAAGATATGGATTCCCTTACTTTTGGAGCACCCAAATTTCTTCGCCATCTAATGGATCCTGCCTCGAGGAAGATCCCTGTGATGGAATTTGATGTCTCTAAGGTGCGGATTTTATGAGTGTTTAACTTAAATATGATCAAATGCTGATTGTACTTTGTCAGACTCATTTAATGTTGAGGTGCTAATTTTATGTCAGGTTTTGGAGGAACTTAACTTCACGATGGATCAATTTATTGATCTGTGCATTCTATGTGGGTGTGATTATTGTGACAGCATTAGAGGTAATACATAATTTCTATCATGGTACTTGTCGAACATTTGGTACTTTCATGTAGGTGTTGTAATTAATCAAAATTCTGTATTAATGTGTTTTGCTTCTTGGGTTCAACTTATTCGACTCATTTTAAAGCGCAAATATGTAGAGCTAGTTGTATTATCGATTTACAATATGTTTAATGTAACAGTCACTTCTTTCCTGCACTCCCTGTTCCCAAGATAACTTTCAAACAAGTTCTAATTATATTTTTTCTTCTAAATTCTAGGCATTGGTGGGCAGACAGCTTTGAAGCTCATCCGTCAACATGGCTCAATAGAGAGTATTCTGGAGAATATAAACAGAGAAAGGTTCCTCATTTTCATAGCTGGTGTTTCAGAAAGTTGTCATGTTGCTATTAAAATGGGTTCTGGAAGTAATACCACCATTATAGTGTCTTAAAACGCTAAAAGAGCATCAGGCTTCATACCCATTTTGATTTTCTTGTTTTATTTTTACATTTTCGTGTCAGTTGCTTTTGTTACAAATATTGGTATTTCACATTAAATATTCACTTTATGTAATGTTAAACATTTATGCTTATTGCAGATATCAGATACCTGATGATTGGCCATATCAGGAGGCTCGTCGCCTTTTCAAAGAGCCTTTAGTCTGTGTTGATGATGAGCAGCTTGAACTGAAATGGAGCTCCCCGGATGAAGAAGTAAGTCATTTTCTAAAGAAGACTCAAAGCTTCTTTTATTTGGCTCTTAGCGGCTCTAAGTTTGTTACCTTATTTTTCACTTCCAGGGCTTGTTAAACTTCTTGGTGACCGAAAATGGGTTTAACAGTGACAGAGTCACAAAGGCATGATTATCAAGTTATTTTATCATTGTTTTTTTTTTTTTTTTTTCATATTATGCTTTCATGTTATTTTGTTTTATCACTGATTGTGGATTATAATTTAGGCAGTGGAGAAAATAAAAGCATCCAAGAACAAGTCTTCACAAAATCGGTTAGAAATAAACAAACAAATATAATGAATTGATTATTTGATTCTTACTCTACATTTCTGATGCCTTTTCTGATTACATCTACCAGATTAGAATCGTTCTTTAAACCAGTCGCTACGACATCTGCTCCCATTAAAAGGAAGGTAAGGTTTCATTCAATAGTAGTTAAATTTTTTGCTGTGTATCCGTCTCATTAAAATTTTCACCAATTCTGTTTCATTCAAGTGGTATTGGCAAATTAATCCATGTTAGTACTCATGGTGGTAGGCTTTGTTCAATCAACCCGTTTGTTCCTGTATAGTTTGTCAGCGTGTGTGCCGATATTAAAAAAGTTAAAAAGAAATAGAAACAGATCTCTATTGTCAAATAACGAGATGTGCATAATTGCTTATAATTCACTATAATTCTGAGTACACTGGCTGTCAGGAAACTAAATGCATGCTTGGATCTCCCAAACAAGTAATCAAGAGTAAGATATACACTCAAGCACCCCAACAGAATATTAACAGCTTTAGCCATCCTGTTGTAGGTGTGCATTCCCAGCACACTTTGATGTTACTGAAAGGTGTCTGCTTTGGAACATGAAGCTGGAATGGTGAATCCTTAGATTGAGCTTTACTTATTATATTCTTTAGTTAATAGATACTTCCAAACCGTGATTTGTTACTAGATTGCAAGATTTATTGAACCAGGTAGATAGTTTAGAAATTAGTCCTTCGTCCTCCCACTTAATTAAGTAAATAGGTAAATGGCTACTTGTGCCTTGTTTGTTAAAATTGTAATCGGAAAAATGAAGAATGTTATGAAAAACTGGGAGATTGATTAAATTTGGTTCTCGAGAACACTTCATAGAAACACATTGTAACATATGCCTACATATGTACATGCATTTAAGCCATCAAGTGTTTTATGTAGCACGTGTATGATATTATTTGTGTGCATTGTGTGGCAGGAAACAAATGAGAAAGCCACAAAAGAACCAGCCAACAAAAAAGCCAAGGCTGGAGCTGGTAGAAAGAAGAAATAGGTCCGTTCCATGTTATTATGGGTCCCTACTTCATCTTTTTTCTCCTGGAGTTGAATGACAGAGAACATTTATTTGTCATTTCCTTGTATGTAAATGTGTTTGACGGGATACAATCATTGGGTAAAACCAACCCAACTGATTTGCGTCTTCTATTAAACTTTGCAGGTGTAACTTCTTTGGCAGTATTCTGCTCTTTGGCAGTATTTTGCCGATGTTTGGTTCCTCTAACCTCAGAACTCAGATTTTCTCATGCAATCACTAGACTTTCTCAAGTTTCTGATAAATTGAGTTTTTCTACAAATTGGTGTATCATGTTGTGTTTTCTTAAACAAATTTCTTTCATATGAGATCATATAGTCCAGTGCTAGCTTCCTATTTCTGTGTTTCCGAATATTACATTTATTTTAATTCTTAACAGTGTGGTCTTGATTTTATCTGTGTAATGGTTATGTTTTCTCTATGATCTGCATCCGGAATTGTCAGATTAAGATCAGTCGGTTGATTCTTTTTTTTTTTTTTGTCATATCAATAATAACGCAAGTCCTTATCACATATGTGTATAGGAACATTAGTATTTCACAAGTGTATTAGCTGTGCATTGTATGTAACATTACAAGGATTGTATTTCAACATAAAGCTAATGTACAAAGCATTAGTCCATTCATTACATGCTGCTACACGGCTGCCGCTAAACCGTTCTCTCATGGCAACAATTTTATAACTTGTACATCATGCAGCAAAAAAAATCTGTTCAAAAGTCGGTATATAAACATTATAGAATCACAATTAAAAAAAATGGCTTATTAATCCTGGGCACAGCTATAAAAAACTAGTTTTAACAAAAATTCAAAGGTTTACACCAAATATGTAAACAGCCACAAAAATGAAGCGTCAATGGATGGAACATGATATCCTCAGTTTGATTATTAAGATATGGTCTAATCAATCATGAGGATCCCTGAAGCAAATCACTTTTGCTTTTCTCTCTCTTCATTTTGGCTTTCACTTTGACCCGTGACTTAGACACAAGGGTTTGAACTGTGTTTGTGAAATTCCCGACGGCCATAATTATCAAAAGAATTCCACAGGTAACCACCTGGTGAGAGATAAAATTGGATCTTTTTTTAATTACTTTTAGCATAAAGACATCTACAACTCTACGAGTGTTTCAAACACCAGTGAATTCTATATGTTTTGAAATCTTACCTGCCACTCTGAAACGACACCAACCACTGCGGTTTTCAGCAATAGCAGACCCACATATGCTTCAAAAGCCTACAAAGAGAAAGCAGGGCAGAGGGTTAACATTGTCGCTTAACTTGGCATAAAGTAGTCCTATAATTTTTTATATTTTTTTCCTTCCAGATTAGTATAGTTCAATATTTTGGAATAACCAAATTATTCTAACTAATTTTGAATTTATGAACCAACCACTTTGACTCTTACAAGTCAAAAGTCGACTCAAACTATTCTTTGCGAATTATATGTAAATTTTGAAACTCACCTGCAAGATGAATAGTATAGGGTATAACAGCCATATTTGACCTTCTACTCCTGCAGTTTCTCCCCACACAACATCCATTCTTCTGGCCTACAATCAAAATCAAGTGTCAATCAAACGTTAGCACTGATCTTAAACCAATAATTTAATAAATATAAGAGTCTGCATATACTGAAATTAGTATGAGTGTGCTACATTATGCATAAAACGGTCACCTTTCCGAGTGCAATACGAGTATAAAGCCTCTGGCGTTGGTATCTGTTCTGTAAAAGCATTGCTACTCCTTGCATGATTGCCCATTTTAAAAACAATTGTATACCTTTCTGCACAAAGGTCAAATACATAGATAAGACTAAACACTCGAGGATAAATCACATTAAAAAGATACAATAGACTCACCTGTTTCTGGGAGCACTCAGGTTGCCTTTCTATCTCCCACGTGAGGCTGATGAGTGCCATAAGCATTGCACAATAGTGATGATATATCCACCTGCAGAATCACAATTTGATGCATCTATCAGAATCTTATCCACGATATGTGCACAAAACAACTCATCAGGTACTTGGATCATTTAAATGTGTATATTATAAGTGATTGTGATATTGAATAAGCAGAATCAGCTGGAATAACTAAAATGTAGATTATACGGCTAGAGATGTGCTTCTGCTATTTGAAGCTGTAATAATCAGACAATCAGATGTTTGGTATGTCAAAACAACTTTATGGGAATGGTTAGACATTTTTGTTTTAAAGGATAGATGCATATTGTGAGGTGGGAGTGATGCTCTCTCAACTTAGGTAATTAGGTTTAAGAAAAGGATAAATAGGTACTTTCGATTTTACTTATATAATCTGTTTTCTTTCAGTTGGCGTCGAACTGATTATTTGGTTGTCATATAACCAGACGCAGAATCTGTTTATCCAAACATTAAAAAAGGATTATTGTGATTCATAATAAGTTCCAACACACAAATCCAAACACCCCTTAACGAGAATATAAAATTCAATGTACCACACCCAAAGAGGTGAGAAGATGTATATTTACCATGGGCGTATATCACTACCATTAACTTTCAATATATTCTCTCTTAAGGCCAACCCCGTGTAAAGAAAGAGCAACCACGCCTGAAAGGAGGAAACTTATTATGCTCTTGTGACATGTCCAAAATACACAAGTATGATAAGATAAAATTATACTAACCTGGTAAAGTTGGACGGGCAATGCAGGGAAACATCCATTCCAAACCCATGCCCTTAACAGCAATAGCAAAGATGGGAAAAAGAGAAACAAATATGCAGTTCTATCCTGCTCATAGAAACAAAGAGGAACAAAATATAGTTCTCTTGTTAGCAAACTAAAGTGAAAGCATCATAAAGTTGCATTATTCACATAAAAATTAGAAGATCCATAGAAAAGAGATCGGTAAAAACATAAAGGGCGACATGTCATTGGGTGCTTTTCGTATTTGGAAGGTACAATATCTATCCTGACAACCAAACTGTATTATCTTATCAAAGTAGAAGAATCAAATCAGGCAGATTTAGGTCACTCAAAATCATATAAATTAAGAGACAGTTCATGTGCAAGAATGAATGCAAAATAAGACAACCCTTGCAAAATTTATAAAACATACCCTGAAATTATTGTATTCCTCCTTTACTTTCAATTGAACATCCTTTCTAGTAGCATGAACATTTATTGGACCAAGAAACATCCTCAAAAATCTTCCTGTAACCAAATACCAATTAAATCAAAAACATTTTCAACTCTTATCCTGAAGTTGGCAAATTTAACTTCCAAAAAGGATGATTTCCCGGCAACCCCAACCAGCCACATCAGACCACCCCTCATGAACTCTGTGAGCTGGCAGCTTCACCAAGGCCTTTTCCTTACTAAATGAACCCAAAGTATTTCCAAATGGTCACAATTCCAAAACCAACCAGGCACACACTGAAATTCAGTAACCCGAACTTTACACATCTGTATGATTCAATAATACAGAACTATTTGGATACATGTACAACATATGTACACGACAACAATACCCAATCCCACCTGTACACCGAGGAGGTATAATGTAGACAAACTAGCAACTTCAACTTTGCGTATCAGATTTAAAATACAAATTTATTGGGAAATATTTACAACCGATGTACGGCGACACAATACCCAATCTCACTGGTATACAGGAGAGGTATGATATACACAGTCATACACAGTTATGCAGAGGTCGTGCATTTACAACAAATATAACTACAAAAACACTCAAATCATAAACATAAATCAAGAAAGTATCAAACCAATCACCATAAGATTTGCTTGGAAGAAATGCTGCTGCATCTCCTTCACTCAATGCATAACTTGCTCTACTTAGCTCTTCAACTAACTGCACATACAAGTATACAACCCAATTAAAAACTTAACTAAATGTCTACATACCAATCCAACAATATATGAAGCACCTAAAGTACCGAACTTAACGATACCCAAAACCGGTATGAGCAAACATGGGGAGGTATAACGTATAATAAAGCATCAAACTTTATAACACAAAATCACTAAAAAACAACATGGGGAGGTATAATGTATACAGTCATACCCCTACCCGACAATAAAGCATCAAACTTTATAACAAAAAATCAGTAAAAAACAACATGGGGCATACTTTTTCAGCTTCTTTTGGATCTAAAGTTCCTTTTTTGACAGAACTAGCAATAAAAGAATCAAGTGTTTTAACATTAGAATCAAGGGCTAATGCTCTTTGTCTTAAAGAAGCTTCATCTTGTGAGTTTCTTGAAATTAAAGTGGCAGCTGATTCTTGCAACTCTTTACTCTGTTCCAAGATTCTAGAAACTTCTTCTGCCACGTTTCTTTCTGAAGAAGAAGAAGAAGAAGATGATGGTGGTGGTGGTGGTGGTAGGTTGTTTGTAGTATCACCGCCGCCACGTACGGTGGCGGTGGAATCGCCCATATTTGATCAGATCGACTTGATTGATTTTTTGGACACCCAATTGTTAATTAAGTAGATTTTGCATGTGGGTTTGTGAAAAAGAGTTTGATTGTGTGATAAAGGAATGAAGTTGGTGAAAATTAAAAGAGGTGGTGGTTGTTTCCGGCGAGGGAACGGCGGTGGCAAATCTAAGGCACACAATTTATTTATGATTTATATATGATGTAGATGAAACTTGCTATCAGTTTATATTTTAGTTGTATTTGAAGTAGTGGAATGACAATTTATGGCATCTTTTTGCAATACATTGATCACCACATGATTCAATATAGCCCGTATTATTATTGTTTCGTTTAACTCCATGGTTAATTTTATTCTTGTTGTTCACATTTAATTTGAATAAAAATTTCTTAACATCTTAATATTTTATTAAAAAAATCATGAGCCCAATCATCATTTATTAAATATATACGTGTATTAATTGTAAGTTTATAGAGTATTAGAGTTATAGTTTTGTGTCTATGCTTGTTCAAATGTCACATACTCATGAAATTTAAATTGAACATTGTTATGATTTCATCTAGACTGATAAAAAGTTTTGATGCATTTTAAGTTGGAGTTTTAAGAAACATAATAGCTTAAAAGTATTTGTATTGGTTTCTAGTTAAAATAGTTATTAATTGTTTATTATCCTTTTAATTTCTTATGCTATTTCACATGTACGGTGATTAAATTTGAGACAACGCACAACTCAACTACTCTTGTTTTAACTCATTTGATGTAGATTGAAGTAGTTGTATAATAAGCCATTGTAGTTTGTAGTACCCATTAAATTTAGTTTAAATATCTTTATATAGTTCAAAATAATCTAGAAAAAAAAAGGACTTGATTAGTCAAAATAGAACAATTAAAATGAAATGATGAAATATAAAGGAAGCATGATTAGATGGACTTTGAGAAAATCAACTTTGTCATTCTTTTACTATGTATGGAGTACTCTTGTGTACAAAATTAACCTATTTATAGTGTGAGATTAGTAAATGTTATTAAAAATCTAGAAACATATATAGTTTAATGAAATAAAGTAAAAAGGAAAAGTAACTGCTTATTACCGTTTTTAATGGGTTTTGGACCTTAATATGTTAATGATGTATGAGAGAGATTAGAATGTAGACAGACTTTACCTCTACCAACGTAGAGAAGTTGTTTTTAGGTTCTACCTAAATGATAGAAATGACCCGGACCCAACCTTTGCATGAAATGAGTATTGAACCTATAACCTTTGTCAAATTTATTTTTTCTTATATTAATCGTGGGACTGATTGATGAGAACCGATAATTAATAAGTCGGATATAATATATTATCAAAAATATAATTAATTAATGGGTTTGCTAAACAAAGCCTTAAAAGCTTTTGTTAAGGTGAAATAAATATATAGTTTTTGTGTTTGTAAACCCTAAGGACTTTATTTAATATCTTTTGTTAAATGATTAATCCTGATTTAGAAGTTATATTAAGCAATTTTTTTAATTTAATTATATTATATACTCGTACTATATAAATCATCATCATCTACATTCACATGATAAAGAATAAAGATTTAATAAAATTCCATATTACTGTAGTTGCATTTTTAGATTAATAGAGCATATTGTCTCAGGTTTTTCCATGATATATTTACATGTTTGAAGTCAGTGTTGTATTGTATATATGGATGGATACCTTGTACTGTATATCTCTTTCATTTAACTATGACTTGAATAAACAGTTAACAGCTTAATTACAGGATACAAAAGCAATCATGTAGCTAGCATGAGATATCTATTGTCAATTGCTTTGAAAAAAAGCGACTATTAGTTAAGTTGAACACGACATATAAAGTTAATCTAGTCAATGAGCAACTCAAAATTAAAACGTTATGAAGAACGTAAAAAATTAGCGAAATGGATCGAGTATATGCGAACGAATTACATGACTTGTCCAAAGTAAAATTATGTTGTAAATAATTATAAACTTTGTAAACATCCTTAACTTGATCAACTAGGTAGGTACATGCCACATCATTAAAAACGTAAATTACTCCTAACGTAAGGAAACGATCTGTTGTAAATGACGAGTAGAAATGAAGAACCTGACATACAACGAATTACAGAGATAAAAGGTTCGATAGAGGATTTATCGATCTTGAATGATCTAGCTAGTTGTATTAATTACCAACCCCAAACGACGGTAAGCAAATACAACATGAGTAGCGAAGTTGGGTACATCAGATAAATCATGTAACCCATCCAAAGTGGATACACTGTCCTTGTACTTGTGATAACCGTCATCACCCCACAAATTATCAACATAACCAAAACCTGAGCCGATACGTTCCATGAGAGATCTTTAATATACACAATCGCTAAAAATGTTGACAAACTACTCAAACTACCCATAGCGACTCCTGAATAGATCTGCACAAGTATATATATATATATATATGAGACATCATCAATGCCATTAAGTGTTGATTGGGTATTATAACTGAATGGATCGATAAATAATGTTTGTATTGATTGATTAAGTAATAAAAATATGATTGATCTCATTAAGTCATAAACAAACCATCCTAATTGACTTTATGGATCAATATGTTTCTATTAAGTCCATTAAGTTAATTTTAAGCAATTCAAACACACAAGTCTTGAAATAATTATTTAGTTCACCTAGCTTTCCAAGTATAGAAGGGTTAAAAGCGAGCTAGAAGTAAATATACCTGAGAAAGAGTTAAAGAGGCGGCGCGTTCAGTCTTTTGTCTAGCAGACTGAATTGTTGATAACATACGTGATCTGTTTGAGAAACACGGTATTATAAAATAGGGAATCAGGAAGGAAGGGACGTTTGCTTGACTAGCAAAAGTCCAAACGTGTGTTGTAAGCTGCGATGAAATGAGCATGGTCGCACCAGTGCCAAAGACTACCAAACATAAAGCCTCTAAGAACTCTAATATCGAGCTTGGTGTAGTGTTAGGGCTGTCCTTCGGTATTAGAGGGGTCTGCCCTTCTTCATCATCTGCACCCTATACAATTAATTAAACGCATATAAGTAGTGTCACTTTACCCGGCCCACTAATCTGTATCATTCTATTATTAATTTAGCTGCTAGGAACCAATAATGTTCACCAGCAAACATAAGATTGATTAGCTAGCTTTGGCGCACAATATATATATAGGAAGTTAATTACCACGTTACGTTTGAGGAAGAAGCTAATAGGGTTGTAATCGTTGTTTTGAGAGGTTGACCTCCTTGCGTCCCGTAGCCATTTCATCATGATTCTAATGAATTCACTCTCTTGAATAATCTCATCACCCGATATGTCCAATTGATCAAACACTTTGTCTACGACAGTATCACTTATTACACCCTCTTCTTGCAACTGTATTCCTAATATTAAGTTTTTCAACTCAGCATTCGATACCTTGCCATCATTATTCTTGTCAAGTCCTTCATAGATCCTGATAAATACATCCATCAATCATGCATAATGATATATATCTAATTCCAGTAGTTATAGTTAAACATTTATAGAGTTTTAAGACTACGGTTACTAACTCTTTGATAAGTCGCACATTTGGCTTTCCGTTAGTGGAAAGTAGTGCTTCTAGTTTGCTCTTGACAAATCGCTGTGTCGCATATTCAAACCCCCTATTTTGTATCCATGGTTGGAACATCTGCATGTAAATAAAACTATTTTATTTGATTATCATGACACAGAACTCTATATATATATATAATTTCTCACATCAAGCCAATTCAAGTAAATTAAATCTGAGGTTTTTTTTTTTTTTTGTTTTTTGTACAATTTGAAGTGTAAAATTAAAAGACTGCTCGACCTGATATGTCATGTAAGCAAAGAAGAGAGACACCACAATGATGAGAGTGACTAAAAGTATAACTCGGGTTACTGATGTTGAATTAAGGATTGCTGGGAGTTGGAGGAGGAAAAAAGGGATCACCGCGACAAGCATGATTCTTGCAGTGTAGCTTGTTTCATTATCGGTTGCAACACCATATGCTAGAAAAAAAGAGAGAAAGAAAGAAAATTAAAAGAAGGTGTATAGTCAAGAAACATAAAACAATATGGAAATAGCTAGGTACGTACCTGTTAATTTCTGTAAGAATGATGGCTCGTCTTCAGCTGGAAGTTGTTGTTGCGAAACGGAGTCCTCCTCCTCATCGTCCGCTAGATTATAGCTGCCGAAAGTAATGACCAATGGCCAGATTAGTGTTAAGTTCATAACTGCTGATCCTGTTAGTATATTCATTCCCATTTCTGTGTTACTAGATGCACCTTCTTCATCAGTTGATAATCCAGATTCTGCAAAAGATTAATGAATAATCATATCATCATATATATATCAACGTACATTTTGTTAATTTGACATGTATGTTATACGTACGATTAACAACTATATAAAAGCGAATTGAAGCTTACGAAGGACAAGGTAAAGTGAAGGAAAGTTTGCAAGAATGTGGAACAAACTAGCCCCAAATATACCCGGCCCGATAAGACCAAAAAACTTATCGGATCCTTTGGAAACATAGGTTTGAGCAAGGGATAGAACGTATTGATAAACCACGATTAAGAAAAGTCTTCCCCAAATATCACTTGTGCATGGCAAGAACCCATATTGAGGTTCACATGTCACTGTTGTCGAACCCTCGGTTTTCACACAAAAACCTATCAATATCGCCAACAAAATAATGAAACCGTTATTCTTCTTCACGTGTACTTTCATTCTTCAATTCTGTGATCGACCAACTCAAATTAATTATACGTAGAGGCTAGCTAGTTTAATTAATTTGGGTGATCAGTTGATTAATTATAGCTAGGGAACGAAAACGTTTTAAATAAAAGGGTACTATACGTAGTGGTTATAGAAAACTCATGATATGATTAACGAAACATGTGATTAGATATTTGACTTAACTATGATTAAAGAAACGACACAACTTATACGTTAGAAGAGTATTGTACGTTTTGATCGAATGAATGATCAATTTATAAGGTGACCGTATATGGGTATGTTGCTTGTTAAATTTGTAAGATGACATGGTTAACGTATAATTTATACCCAAATTCATTATACGTGTCTACTTAATTAAGACTTTTTAAAACAGATCAAATACGTAAACATATATAGTTTTTAAAATCTCCCAAAATCCTTTATTACGTTATTAGATCGAGCAAGTAATTATTTTAAAGATGCATGTTACATATATATTTACATGTGTCTATGTGACGACACATATAATTAAGAGGAAAGAATTAGAAATCTTTATTTTGTGACACGGAACGAAAATTAAGATGATGTAATTGAACTAAAAACAAGATTCAACTTAGTCCCGGCGGGGCTCGAACCCGCGACCTTCGGCTCATAAGACCAACGCTCTAACCAACTGAGCTACGGGACTGATGTTTGCTTTCACATAAAGTTTTATAACTAAAAACCAATTACGTTTAGTTTGGTTTAATTACTTTTTTTTTTTTTTATTTCTATACAATTATTAATGAAATTATGATTACGTTCGTAAAGAAGGTGAAATAACCCTCTTTAACTTTCGTTACTCAATGAGTCATATATAACTGATTTTATGTTATGTAATATTAAATGAGTGATCGATCAAGGTGTCTTCAACAACCGAAGTTATTAATTTTGTTCCCTTGTGGCTTTTCTAAGATAGTAGTACATATTCAAGTTGTTGAAATTTTTCTTACCTCATAAATTTTAAATATTTTTTAAAATCAATAGTATTTGGGTATTTCATCCGACTTGTAGAATAACATCATCCTCCTTTTCTCTAAAATATTAATGATTTGTTTGGACGGTTAAAAAATAACACCTGAAATCAAATATGTCCGTCTATACCTCTTCAAAATCTTTGTAAGCCAAATTAACTAGTTTCAAATATTATAATGCCATCATTAACATAAGTTGATGTTTGATGCTTAAGAAAAATACTATAATGCGTCATCCGCCACTTCTTTTCCAAACTAGTTTCAAACTCAAATTTCATTTTTTTTTATTATTGAAATCATGCAATTTCTTGATTTATTCTTTCTCTTTACAACATGTAATGTAAAATCATCGACATATGCTTTATGCCTTTATTAAGAAATTAAATCAAGTTATCTACCAATTAAATTGGATAAACTTGAGATTTTTCTAGCATGGTTATCCCTAGAACTGTAAATGGCTTAGTTTGATTTGATCGAAATCATGCATTTTAATTGGTTTTATTTTGTTTAAATTTTGTAATTAGATGAGATCAAATCGGTTCACCATTATTTCGTTTTTTATACACAATACAATTATATCTTGCTATAATATGCGAAAACAGGTGAAAAAAACATACGATTCTCAAGACAAATGAAGGATAAATAAAACCATCTTATGCACTTTTGAATGACAAGAAAGTCAAATCTATCATAGATTGCTCCTAAATATAATTCGAATTATCTTGATATATACAAATGCTTCTAGTGCATGATAAAAATAATTGCAATCGTATAAACGGACAAGGTTGTCTTGTTCAGGCTAGCTATTCGAGAATAACGAGTCATTTGGCTCACATTTATGCAACCTAATATTATATTATCTCAAGTTGTTTCAAACCTATTTCTACTGACCACCTTAAAGATGCATGAATTAGTACGATTTGAACGTAAAACCTCTTGTAATGAGATAATAGGGTCTCTTAACTATTTAATTAGGCCATCTTGATGGTTATAATTAATAGAATAATTCAAAATAATAACCAAACTGTCAAGCAAACTCTCTAGTTTGTAATCCTTTAGACATGTATTCTTCCTTCAAACTTGAATTACGCAAACCAAATCCGTTTAGCTGTATATAATCTTTTGATTTGACGCTTCAAACACACTACTTAATGATAGACTTTTTGCTTCGTGACAGATCGACTTAGTTTGCAACTTTTTTAATTAGTTTCTGTTTAAGCGATCGGACTATATTATAATGGTTGTTTATATATATCGCATTACTTGTAAAACTCATTTTAAAGTTGCTTAGTAAAGGGATAGCTTTTTCGTGAAACATACAAGTACCTCGCTTGATAATTATAATATGACTCCATCAAGGTGGTCGAAGTAAACTGTCAAATAACAACTAGTAAGCTAGGTTACGTACGTGGGAAGCTAGGCTTAACGAGGTTGTGTAAATAATTAACCAAGTACAACCTCATATTATTCTTTTATATTTAGGGGTGATCTAAGTTACTATAATCTTATAATTTAAAAGAACTTTGCCAACACTTCTTCACAAAAGAACTTTACTACAAGAAAAAAGTTGGTTTTTCACGACAAAGGTTTCGAGGACCACACAAAAGTCGTCCCCAAAAGGCCGCTAAACGACCAAAAATTCAACGCTTTGACTAAAAAAGTCAAAAAAATCTTTTGGGAAAACAAAGTCATCGCAAATGTCGTCCCTAAAACATTTTTTGTTTTCTTTTTGATTTATTTTTTCGGCAAAGCTGGAATATTAATCCGCGACGCCCAAAGTGGTGGCAAATGTAGCCGCTAAATAAATTTTATTTTCCTTTTTTATTTTTTTCGTTTTCTCTCCTAAATAAAAATTTCCCGTCATAGTTTTTGGGACGACAAACATTTCCTCAAAAATATTTTCTTTTTATTTTTTTCGTTCCCTCTCCTAAATAAAAATTTTTCACCTTCTAGATATTTAGCGATGATCACAACATCGCTAAAGGCGTCACTGTTTTTTTTTTCTAATCTTTTTTTTGTTTTTATTTTATCGCCACGGGCCCCGCTCGATGTCGTCGCTAAAGACTTTAGGAGGCGATGCTTTCGCGACGATGTTATTTTGTCACAAAAGTCGTCGCTAAAGGCTTTGGGGAAAACAAATGTGGACTTTGGGGACGACAAATGTCGCCCTTAAAACTCAAATTTCTTGTAGTGTTTTGTGACTCAAATAAATTTAAAAGTGACTAGTCACATACTCGCGCGATGTGACGGCACGGTGGTGGTGGAGGCGACGGGTGGTGGTGGTGACGGTGACAGATGGTGATGGCGGCGACCGACGACAACGGGGGTGGCGTGGTTATTAATATAAAAGGAGATATTGTAGTTATTCTAAAAGGACATAATGATGTATGTTGTTAATAATTTTATTTTTTTAATTTAACAGATGAATTTTATTAATACTCAAAAAATATGTACAATAAAAACATACAACTTAGTCATAACCAAGCTCATACTAAAAGAAATACAAACATAAAAACAGGCAACAAAAACAGATACAGATCAAACCATACTAACATACAAGATATTCAAAAACTCAAAGTATGCCGGTATAAAACCAAGTAGCGTCATCTTTCACCGCTCACTATTTCAATTCGCAAGCATACTTCAAGTTTAATGGGCACCAAAAACCAGCATATCACAATCCATCCAAAAACATGTAGAGTCTCACAGCAAGAACCAACAATAACTAACAACATCAGTCAGCTAAAAAATAGCAATTAACCCATTTCATTTTCCATTTTGCACCAATTGCCATCACGTTACTGGTCTTTCTCACCCTGATGGATAACAACATTGTTCTGACACTATCTTTAATGAGATTACACACATTTTCCTCATTCCTTTTCTTCTTCCTAAAAATTCTCAAATTTCTCTCTTGCCATATATAGTATACAACAGCAGCTAGAAGAAGTTTATTTACCACATTTCCAATATTATTCTTGCCTTTTGCTCTAGCAATCTCCTGCACAGCTTCATTTAAAGTCTGAATTTCCCCCAATTTCCAACACACAATCCTTAATCCATTCCAAACAGCCTTAGTTTAACCTATTGGGCAAATAATTTTATTAATATAGGCTGATAGCGGATTGTGGCCCAAATGCATATTTTTGTTATTATTATAATTATTTATTTACTTTTTTTGAATCTTTTTTACTATGAGAGGCCCAAAGTTTAATCTATTGGGCATTTGGGCTATTGAAAGAATGCAAAGGCCCCATGGGTTTCCCACTATCCCATATTACAATATGTTATGTATTCAGTCAAGTTTTCGGAATTGGATCTCGACTTTATTTATGATAAACATGAAACAAACATCAATATATCTTGGTTCTAGTGGTGAAGGATGACCTTTGTGAATACAAGACACCGGTTCGTGGCTCAAAAAAAAAAGGCAACATTCATGGTTTATGATTATTAAAACAATGAATTTAAATATAATAAGCATAGTTATAGTATTTGGCTTTATATAACAATTTCTAAATGGTTTAGAGGTAAGATGTGTCGTACAAAATATCTGAATTTCAATCCATGTAAAGGGTACGCAAGTCTTCGGTAAACATACATGCAAACTGGTTAGACGAGTGAACGAGGAAATTAGACAGAATTCATTGGCTTTCGTTTAACAACATAGAAGCGTACACCTAAAAAGTGGAACATAATTCGTGTAGAAAAACGAAAGGCAATGAAAATGTGGTATATTTATATATACGACTCGTTGAATATGAAAAACATAAATGTAACTTGATATGTTACTTATTGCAAGAACAAATTAAGCTAACATCCTGCATAAACACTATTTTTTGTTAGCGATCGATAGAAACCACCACAAATGCAAATATGCAATAATAAATTTTTTTTTTTTTTTAAAAAAAAAAAAAAAGGGAATCAGAATTCAGAAGGTCATATGCAAGACATGGGCTATGACCAAACCTAGCTAGGCAATGAATTTAGTTAAGTCAACCAAAATCTCCGCGTATGGAACATCTGTTATATAGATATTGTTAAGATAAATGTTAACAAGCTACTCTTAGTACTCATAAACACTCCTTGGTAGATCCGCAAAAACAAATTTAGTTAGACCTGATAATTACTATATATGATTCTTGGAAATGAATCTATATATAGAAGAAATTACCCAAGATGCAGGGCACATTGACACTTTTTGCTTGCTGAGTTGATCATTGATAAGAGGCGTGGTAGCTTATAGCGCATCACAAGGTAATGGGATGAGTTATGAAGCAACACGTAGAAGAGTCATCAAGCCAAGCTCAACAGGGTTCAACTACAAAACCGTATGGTAGCTAGTGATAGACGGAGTAACCCATTAAGTTTTATATAGAGAGTTATATTAACTTCCAATGTGTGGGATATATATGTGGGTTTAATCACACCTACCACAATATTAAACTTATAGGAATGCAGTTTACGACTACAGATTGGCACTTTCACTGTCATTTATACTTGAAACTAAACTTCACTGTCATAAACACTCCAAATTGGGCTTAAAACTTAGCCTTGTCATAAAAGAGTATGTAATACGAATACATACAATATAGATATGAATCAATAAAATTAATAACTCGATATATTACATGATACAATTGTATATATCGTACACCAACAATCTTTGTGGCAAATGAACAAACTGATACCTTAAAGAGGAATGCGAACAAAAATTTCGAATATAAGATACACTACTGTAGGTATGTAGCATTTATCTTATACATGTAGCCTATCATCACCAACCCCAAACGGCGGTAAGAAGATACAACATAAGTAGTGACAGAGGGTACATTAGATAACCCACGTAACCGGTCCAAAGTGGGAAAACTGTCCTCGTACTAGTGAACACTCCCATTACTCCACATATGATCAACACAACTAGAACTTCCGCGGATACATCCCATGGCAAATCTCTTATCCACACTGTCAATAGAAATGTGGATAAACTACTCATACTGCTCATGAACACTCCTGAATAGATCTGCAAAAACAAAACCAGTAAGGTCTCGTTTAACATTTATTAGTCCTTTTTCATCTAATAAGAGGATATAGATGAACAGAAGCAATTAAATATCTACCTGAGAAAGAGTTAAAGAGGCCGCACGTTGAGTCTTTTGGCTTGCTGAATTAATCGTTGATACGAGACGTGGAATGTTTATGGCACACGGTATTACAACGTATGGGATCAGGAATGAAGGGACATTTGCTAGAGTAGCAAAACCCACAACATTCATTATAAGTGGGAGGGCAACGAGAGCCGTCACAGATGTCCCAAGGACTACCAAAGCCAGAGCCTCCAAATAGTCCCAAATTGATGTTTTTGCATTAATTTTCTTCTTAGGTATCAAAGCCGCTTGTTGTTCTTCATCTGCATCCTACAAATATATGGCCACTTAATTTACTGCCTAACCTTCTATGGGAAATGATAAGTGTCCTAAAAATATATATAAAAGTAGTTACCGTGGCTTGAGGCTTGACGAAGAAACTAAGGGGGTTGTAATCGTTCTTGGAGAGAGATTTCCTGGCATCTTGGAGCCATTTCTTCATAATTCTAACAAACTCATCCTCTGTAATAAATTCGTCGCCTGAGATGTCAAGTTGATCCATGACTCTATCCACAAGATCATCGCTTAGTTCACCATCAGCTTGGACTTGTATTCCTAAAAGTAAGGTTTTCAACTCGGCATTCGTCACTTTACCATCATGATTTTTGTCAAGTCCCTTGTAAAGGCTGCATATATATAAAGGCAACAAAATTTCTCATGTATAAGCCACTTGTCCAATTAATTATGTGCATAATTAAAAATAATAATAATAACTTTGAGGCAGGTATGATGTATTTACTCTTTTATTAGAGTGACATTTGCTGTTCCATTTGTAGATAGTAATTTCAATAATTTGTTCTTGACAAATTTTTGTGTCACATAGTCAAATCTTCTGTTCTGGATCCACGGTTGGAAGATCTACAACATCATAAATTGGAAACATTTTTATTCAATTCATTGAAATAACAAACTTTAATATATGTTGTAAGACCATATATATATAACTGAGAAGTAGAGTAATTAAGAAGCTAGGTAGGTAACCTGATACACTATGTAAGCAATGAAGAAAGACAATGTGATGATAAGAGCGATGAACTCTACGACACGGGTTACTGAATCCGAATTGATGATTTGTGGGAGTTGAAGAATAAGAAATGGGATCATCGAGACGAGCATGATTCTTGCAGTGGAGCTTGTTTCGGTATCAGTTGTGAGCCCATATGCTGTACATTTGAGAAACAAGTGATCGATAACAAATTAAGAAAAAGTAGCTAACTAATTAAAACCAAAGCATAAAAATAGTACTGATGTACTATGTTAGTTCATCGATCATTAATACAAGTAATTAGCTAGCAAGCTAGGTGATGATGGAATTGAACCTGTTAATTTGGTTAGAAATGAGGGGTCTTCTTCGAAAGGTTGGGGTGATATGGTGTCATCATCATCTGCAAGATCGTAGCTTCCGAAAACAATGACAGAGGGCCAAATGAGAGTTAGGCTCAAGGTTGCTGATCCTGCTAGCACACTCATTCCCATCCCGGCATTAAAAGAGGCACCCTGGTCTTCGCTTGATAATCCCGACTCTGGAAATATAGTCATATAATTTAAAACGTACATTATCTATCAAACACCTAGCTATTCATAATATGTCGATCGTTTTCATGAATATATACGAGTAATATAATTGTGTGTTCAATTCGTACATACAAATTAACATACATGCATATCTTAAATAAAAATTCTTATCATTATGGCATTATACATACCCCGGCCCGTATTCCATTTGTCCACAAAAAAGTATTAAACCCATATATAATCTCTTGGTTCATATAGCTAGGTTATTCCAAATAATACTAGCTAAATTAACATCAAGTTTCTTTGGATGGATCCATTAATTCGATCATTTTGAGTTTTTATCAAATAATAATCAAGTACTCAAAAGTCTTTCATTGAGAAAAAGAAAAAGAAAAAAAGTTAATGCATGATATAATCATGTTTATATATATCTAGCTACTATTTCATGATGAAATGAAAGGGTAGGTGAGTTCGAAACAAGTGGGTCAAGTAGTTATATACCACCAAAAAGATATATGCCGTAGCTCTATCATCTCCCATGACATACTCTTGGCTGGTGCAAGTGCATTGCATGAAAAATGAACCTTCGCTTGGTCAAAGTATAATTAAATCCTTGTTTGACTTTTTTTTTTTTAATTATTTATGTTAATTATAATGTATTATGTATCTAAAACTCTAAAGAGTTATATGTATCGATGTTGGCATTATTTATGATCGAATTTACGATATTCACGTATTCTTTTATACGTACAAGATTGTGCGTTCTCAGCTCGATCATTGATTCATTGTACAAAAAAAGTCAATGATAATAAAAGTCAAACGGCCGTTGTTTCGACAATTTATGATGTCAATAATAATATTATAAACAATATCAGAAAACTGTCAAATTGGCATGGAGAAAAAAGTATATTTATTCACAAATAATTAAATTCCCTTTCAAAAAAATAAATAAATATAACGAGTATATAATTATTGTACGTGATTAGTATCGCTAATTACATATTAAGTTATCACATGGCAAATTCATATTCATAATGGACAAAAAAGCTGACAACGAACTCCCGCATGTGAAAAAGGAACCAAAAAAACAACCACCAACCAATAAACAAAGGATTTGAAAAATATTTAGCATTTTAAACTTCCCACTTGTAAACAATATACAAAAAACATGGATGAGGTTTTTTTTCCCAGATTTATTTAACTAAAATATTTTGATATGGATATGGTTGGCTAATCAATATTTATCTTGATGACTATTTTATAAAACTTTTCTCAACAACTCCTCTCTTGTATATTTCATCATTTGGTTTAACTTATAAATTAAACTTTATGAAACTTGGCAAATGGCAAAAGAACAATTTACATAATATTTTAGTAGTATATTAATTATTAATTGAATGTTTCTGACAAATACTACACAAAAAATAGAAGTAGAATAAAATTTCTGCAGAAAATTGAATAAAGATAAATGAAAATTAACAAAAAATAATACTGTAATATAATAATGAGAATAGGAAGCTAGATATGAAGGGTAGCTTACGGAGGATGAGGAAAAGCATTGGGAAGTTAGCTAGAATATGGAACAAACTGGCACCGAAGATACCCGGCCCAATAAGAGCAAAGAACTTATCCGACCCATTTGAAATATAACTTTGACCCAAAGACATCAAGTATTGATAAACCACAATCAAGAAAAGTGTTCCCCAAATACCACTTGTACATGGCAAGAACCCATATTGTGGTTCACATGTCACCGATGTTGCTCCCTCTACTTTCCCACTAAAACTCACCAAGCTTGCCAAAAATATTATACATACACCATATATTTTCATCTTTGATCTTTCTCACGCTTTTCCTATCGGGCTAATTAGATAAAACCTCGCTGCCAATGAGGTCGTTAATTAGAATCCTGACCTTGAAAGGCCAGTTTGGGTTGGGTTGGGTAGCGTAGGGACGGTTTTTGGAAGCACCTTAATTGGCCTCAATATACGTACGTTTACTGGTTCGAGTGGATGTATACTATGAAGAAGATATTATCAAGATTAAAGTAAAGGAAGAAAATGGTCGTAGAGGTTTTCTAGGATTTTAGAACCTTTGTTGGGTATTTAAAGGGGTTAGTTTTTGAATACATTCAGATATTATGAAGACAAAGTCGTTTCATGTACCTTATAGGAACGTGACAAATGGTTGAATATAGCCAGTTGCATTTTATTATTATAATTATCATATACATGAAGTTGTATTTTTTTTTTAATTTTTATTCAGAACGACGTATTAATTTATTAGTGGTTATAATCCTAACAGTGACATACAAACAGAAAGTATGCTAGATGTTGGAACCAAAAGCCAAGGGTGAGATGACACAGCCTTCACGTATTCGAAAGGGTAAATGTTCGAAACCATGAAGAATTGAGATTCAATTTTTGGTTTTAAGTCAATATCTCCTCCCCAAGTGGCCACTTGATCTAAGAACAAGTAGTTATAAAATTGTAATTAATTAACCTGAAACTAAAGAATCTTTCTAAAACTATAGCTAGTAATGATTAATTTTGATATTATTAAGGGTTAATGCGCTACATAGAGGCTAATAGTTAGAAATTTGTGTTAGCTCATGTAACACAAGTCAAAAGCTAGTTTATATAAATGAATGATGACGTACAACTTATATAAAAGTTAACAAAACTTTTATGAATTGCTTAGGATAAAATCGCTACTGAAAGAATCGAATTTTCAAAGTGTCAATTTCATAAAAGTTTGACAATTAGGTGATTAGAAAACAAAACAAACATCATAGCTCATCGGAAAACGAAAGGAAAAGGAGGAAAAGGTAAAAAGAAAAGAGAAAGGTACTGGCTGGCATATGTAAAATGAAAATTCAACGATAGTGTGAGCAGGTGAGATGACAACGTGATCAAATAGGGCTGCTAAAAGATCAACATTTATTTGTGGCAAAATGATCTATATCAAAGACTTTACTTAAGCTTAGGTACTGTCACTTTAAAAAAAATTATAAATTAAATCTTTAAATTTGATAAACATACATAGCCCCCCTGAATTTTACATAACATCACCAAAATTTTACATAATCCCCCCTATTTTACCTAAGATAGATACTACATATTTTACCTAACATTTCCCTTTTATTTATATATCATTTTATTTTATTTATTTTTGGATTGTATCTAAAAGGAATACTTATTATTTTATAATTTATTGGCATGTAAATCTACGTGTGTAGTCGTGTATCTCTAAGCTATTACCTATAGGAAAATAGTATCCTTAAAATTTTGATAATAATACCATTATTATATAATATACTAGGTCTATTACCCGCACGATGTGCGGCTGTTTAAAAAAGTTGTTCATATTGTTTAGTTATATGAGTATAAATAACAATTTGTAACAATTATAACTTGTATTTTAAGCAGGTATATACAAATCTATATTTATCGGTAATGGAAATATTTATATATAATGATATATATAAATACAAAATATAACTGTTATTATTTAACTATTAATTAGTCGATTATAAGTTATACCAGCCTTTTAGGACACTAACGTGTTATCATCAAATATTCATTTTAATACCACATATTATACTTCATGCAATGTTAATAAACATGAAATTAAATTAAAGTGTAATGTAAGGTAAGACCATAACAACTACTCGTATTATTTTTGCAAACTGATATGTAATCCATTAGAATTTCATCACATTCATTCAAAATAGAATACTTTAGTAGAATTTAAGTCATCAAATAATGAAATTCGTAAAAGATGAAAAGCTTTAAAGACAAACCAAATTAAAATTACAATTAGATTATAAACAACAAATCTATTATTCAAATTTAAGTTAAATTCAAAATGTCTTCATGTTTTTTTTTTCGAAAAAGTAAGATCACCTTATAGTAATTTAAAACTCAAAATCACTTGCAAAAGCAAATAGTATAAAAATGGTGACATTGGTATAGAAAGTTTATGTCAATCAAGATTAAATCAGAATGCTAACACAACAACGTTTATCTAAAAAAGAAATTGTTCATATTGAGATAAAAATAACCAAATAAATGACATCTAGAAAGGTAAAACTCGAGTTCACAAATAGAAGCGTTAATACAAAGCTGAAATGAAAATTAAAAAAAAATCATAAAGATGTTGATAGGATAAAAAACCAACTTAGATGAGGATGATGAGGATGATGAATAAGGTATAAAAAAAGAATCAAAAATAAATAAAAACGGAATTTGCATATCTCATACGAAACTTCAAAAGTGTGTTTCTTTGAGTAGCTAATATCACATTCATAGATATATGATTAATATCAGATTAATACTAAAATAATTAGAGGAGGGAAACAAAATATTTGCCAAAGAAAACAAATATCTCACGTTAAATAATATCTTGGATTTTTAGTTTTATTTCATTTTTTTACATAATTAAATTATTGGCAAAAAATTATAAAAATGTCACATAGGATTAAGGCTTATGTGTCGATATTATAAAATAGGTTTGCGTTGTAGGACCTCTAGGATCATTCGGATTCCTATTGTTTTAATAAATATATATATATATATATTAGTGCTCAGTCTCGTCCATTAAACGAATAGTCTCAAAATATATAAATCTTATAATAATTGTGAAACAAAAAGTGTATGGTCAATATCACAACTTAATGAATACGAAAGATAAAGAAGAAACATATAAAAATTAACTACATATAAATAATTATTTTAGTTTACCTTTTTTTTTCCAACTTTAGTTAAATAAAAAGAGAAACAAAAAGTATATAACCAATATCACAACTTAATCAATACGAAAGTTAAAGAAGAAACATATGAAATTAACTCCATATAAATATTGATTTCAGTTTACATTTTTTTTTTCAACTTTAGTTTAAATAAAAAGAGAAACAAAAAGTGTAGAGTATATAATTTGAAAAATACATACCTATTCATCAACAAAGACCATCTGTAACGTTTTGATTTTCTTCAGGTTGTTCTACTCCGAAACAGTTCATACATGCACAACACGAAGTCGTAGATGATGGCTAACATGTGTTGGCTGGAGATATTCAAGATGAACTAATGTGGTATTATTTTTTGTTGTTGAAGAATAAGCCATAATAATGGACAACAAACTAAATTAAAAGAGATAATAATAACAATAACATAAGAAATCAATGTTAAATAATAATAATAATGATTAAATATGAACAAATTATATAAATAAAAAAACTTTTTTGGTAGTCGATCGTAGCTCCGTTTTTTTTTATTTTGTTGTAGGTTTTTCTTAAGGTTGAGAATATGTGATTGTTTTTCTAGGTGGTATATATATATAGATAATAATAATAAAGATTTATTTATAAGATATTTTTATTAAAGGTCAGCCATTTTTATTAAATAAATATTTAAAAAATAGAGAATTAATAAGGATGGAGTATTAGGCTAAAGAAGGGAGATTAGGGGTGTCAAGTGTACCCCCAACCTTCTCTTTTAGTTATATTATAGATTATTATATAAAGTTATTATTAGCAAAACCCTTAACTTATACCAATCCTAATACCCGTACAATGTACGGTAGGTATATAGATTGTATTATAAATAAATTCGAATATACCTCATGCATGATTGTGAGTACGAAATATATTGTGGCTAAAGTAAATGAATAATCGAAGCTAAATTATAATAAACAGTGATGATAAATATAATATATATTTAGTTAGAGTTTGAAATTTACCTTAAATTTTAATAACCACATTAAAATCGGAACTTGTAAGCATAGTGAATGATGACAAATAACCTTGTGATTTCGGATTGTAAACTCAAAATTTTTTATTCTTTATGTTAATAACTTATTATAATCAATATAAGTAATAGGAGTTGAATAATTGAGAACGAAAAAGAAACAATTTATTAATGATAAAACGATCAATCAAATAATGTTATAACGTCTTTTGTATTAATAAGCCAAGAGTTAGAGTTTAATTCAAAGTCTAATAAGGAAATTAAATTTATATACAACTAAAAAAACTAATTTAACAAAATAAATATAACTAAAAAGGACACGTGTCGATCAAATATTACGTCATGTGTCGTTTCAAAAACATGTCAATCATGTTTCAGTTTTTTTTTTGAACAGTTAGTCGGTATTCGGCATCAGGGAAACACCTCGCCGTATAATGGTGAAACTCTGCACGTACTCTAGACTATGAGATGCAGACCATAAGCCATTACAGGTGATTCAGGGAAAAAACCCACAGACTTATCACTCCTAAGAGTCGAACCCAAGACCTGTGAGAAAAACTAGAGATACATCTGTCAGTTGAACTAATTTCATTTGCAATTTTGTTTCAGTTTATTGGTAGATACATAACACTAATATACGGGGCTTAATATTGTAACTTTATAATGCTATATACAGAACACTGACATGTAAGGTCTTAATATAGAAACAATTTCCAAATGGTCGAAAACACAAAATTGGATAGCATTTCTAGTTGTGTTGGGTGGCATGCGGTTTTGATCAAGAAGTAACACCTTTAATCATTTTTTGCTTTTTTTTTTATATAAAAAATATTAAATGAAGTTTTTAGGGCTTTATTAAGATCTATCATTAAAAACCAGTTTTGAAAGCAAATGTTTCTATTCCAAAGCCACGTGGTGTTGAAATTACACCTTAATTGAGTATTTACTTAATTTAGTTTATTGTGGGACTTGAGTTGTAAAAAGAATAAGAATGAAGGACTGAAGCTGTCAATAGTATTGAAGATAAGAAGACAGGGACTAAAGCTTGGTGAAGGACAAACTTTGAGGGCCATTCTAGAAGAGTTATTGGCTATATAAACTGACATTGCTGCTGCTGCTAATACCAACCCTAGAACATTCTCTTTGTAGCCTATATTACCATTGTCAATTGTCATAGATTAACCGTTATTCCTTTGTACGATCATCTTCTTCATTCCTTTACAATGTAATCAACAACTTTTATTCTCCGAAGAATATCACTTTTGGGTATTTTCTTATTATGTATTTGAACCTATTTTTATTTTTTTTAATGGATAAATCATACAGGCAATTAGTTATGTATTTTGTCTATCTATTTATGATTACAACTATGTTTCTTGCTTAAATATCAATTTTGATCTTGACTATTGATTTTAATTTAAAGGTCAAAATTCACAACTTTACTATATAGTTACCTATAACTTTAGAGAATCTCAATCCGATAATTATAGTCAAAAGTCAAAACTCATCTCTATTACTTTATAAAAACGATCACACTATCCCTCATAACATTTTTTAACACTCTCTCTAAAAAAAACCTATGAGAAATGACTATTCTACCCTTAATGAATTGATTAATTCTCACTTTTTTTCTCCATTAATTTAAACATTTTCACTTAAAATACCTATAATACCTTTTTTACATTAATTATTTTTACAATAATAACCACACCGTCACCACCCGTCACGCCGCCACCACTAACAACCACCGCCGCCAACACCGCACCGTCACTACCAGTACCACCGCTGTATTGTGCGGGTAAAATACTAGTTCTTTGTTAATTATTCTACGATTTTTTATTTTTGAACATTTATTCTACGTTTGTAATATTATTTAAGTACATCATGAAAGTTCCCATGAATGAATATATATTACTAAATAATTGTGACACACGGACACGTTTTTTTTTTTTAATTTATCCATTTTATGGTTAGTTTTCTTTACGTTCATGTTGTTTATTACTTTTTTTTTTATAACAATGATATCTCATGGATGAGGTTTTGCATCATCCATTCCAGACTGGATGGAGATTCCTTAAAATTATAAATAACTTTAAAGGTAAAGTTGAAAGGATCTCGACCTTTGGATTGAAATTAAAGGTCAAGATTCAAAAATCATCTTTGAATCTTGACCATTGATTTTAATTCAAGGGTTGAGATTTACAACTTTACCCTTAAAGTTGTAAATAACTTTAGGGAATCTCAATTCTTCCGGACTACTCCGTAGCCATGCCAATATTCAAATCTCTTTGCGAGCTTGATATCTCATCAATTCATGGACAAAAGTTTCTTGAATTATCAAGGTCAACTGATTATTAAGGGTTATGAATATGCTGAGCAGTTATGTTAATCATTAGATTTAAATATGGTGATCCAAGGCTTCAAGAGACCAGTTTTTAATATGCCGTTTAATTACCGGCATGTCCATCAAGTTATTTTATAATTAAACAATTATTACTTATAGATCTAACTATGTTAAAATGTCTATATTATCTTAAAATTTTGTAAATTGTCTATGTCATGTAATGAACTTCCAAATCTCGATTATAGGAAGTACATGACCAAACAAAAACTTACATGTGACAGCTTATATCGTTGCCCCATATACCCGAATACATTCAATAGCCATAATTTAAAGTTCATTACATTACATAGACATTTTACGAGATATTTACATAACATAGATATTTTAACATAGTTAGTTACATTCAAAATGATTGTACATTATCATAATAACAGCTTACGATGCGACTTATATATAAAAAAAATGTTATCCTCATACTGTATTTAAGACCTGGTAATAGACGTGAGAAAGTTGAAAGGAATGTTGGTCTTAAAAAGGTGACGGTACGTACCTTGATAGTTTTATGGATTTGATAATGCTCACATTGGGGCACTCTTTCCTTATAAATTTATAGTTGAAGCTACACGATCATCTATATATCACTAATTTATCACTAATAATTTGTATGCCCCCCTAATTGATCCTATACTAATAAATCCTTCGGAATTAGATGACTCATTGAAAACGACTTAAATAAGTTAAAAACCTTCAAGTCGTGGTATTATTTTCAAATGCATTTTTACCGATTTATAAAATTCTGAAGAAGGCATACATAAGTTAGCATGTGCCATGTGGTATCCAATTTTGATCCGCCGGAACATTTGGGTCAATGAATTCAGTGCCATCAACCACGTTACATATGTCTCCTACTCTCATTAACAATAATTAAATCCATAGGAACTTTTATGATCTTGCTTATTCAACTGATTTATATATCTTAGATCTAAAATTCAAACCGAATAGTCTGATTTTTGTGGTTAGGTATAGGAAATGGGATTTTATTATTTTATATCAGTTTGGTTCTGTTAATTTAAAAGTCTATCACGTTTTTGTGGGTTTAGGTTTGTTAAATTTAGCTTTGACTTCTAAAATGTTGATAAATAATTGTAAATACGTGACAAACATATTTGATATTTGAAAAACTAGATTTTGAAAATTTGTACATCAATTACAGTGAGTATTTTTTTAAATCAAGAAGAATATTAAATACATACCTAAATTAGAAAGGAGATAAGATTCTTACATATTCAGAACTTAATCGAATGACAAGTAACAGTCACTGTAATCTCAAAAATCTTGCCGTTCTCGAGGGGAATTCAGATTTATTGGCAAAAAGCCAAAAAGGCGAAGAAATAAAGTCTATTATCCCCATCAAATATATATATATATAGAGAGAGAGGGGAAAGTTTATTTGAGAACTCACAAATAAAAAAGAACGCGAGAACAATTCTGGACCACTCATTTTCTTATATTTTTTCTCTCTTCCATTAAATAAGAAAATTCACCCAAATCATTTAAAATGCTTTATCTCACAAACCGTAAATCGTTAGACGAAACAAAAAACATGGGTAGTCTTAAAATTTCGTCCTTTTTCATTAGAGATCCAATTCGATATAATTTTGACGACTTTTTATTTTTCGTTTTTTTTTCCAATCGCGTTCATCCTACACATGTGTAGGTTCATCCTACACATGTGTAGGTTCATCCTACACATGTGTAAGATCATTGTTTTCACATGTAAATTATTAAATGAACATATGTACACAACAATGAAGGTCAAGGGCGGAGCCCGTCAATCCATGGTAGAGCCATGGTAGCCAAGGACGGAGCCCGTCAGTCCATGGCGGAGGAATAGCAGCTAAGGGCGGAGCCCGTTAGGTAGATCACCCCTCACTGGTCACCCCCTATGACCTATCACCCTATGACCTATCACCCCCACTAGCTTTGGTTTATGAATATCCTTAAGGGCGAAGCCCGTTCCGAATCATAATTTTTGTTCAACCTACACATGTGTAAGTTATGTGTAACTACCAAAAAGAAAACGAAAATTAAAAAGTCGTCAAAAGTATATCGAATTGGATCTCTAATGAAAGAGGACGAAATTTTAAGACTACCCATGTTTTTTGTTTTGTCTAACGATTTACGGTTTGTGAGTTAGAACATTTTGAATGATTTGGGTGAATTTTATTATTTAGTTGAAGAGAGAGAAAAAGGAAAAAAAATGTGTGGTCCAGAATGGTTCTTGAGTTCTTTTTTTTTAAGAGTTCTCAAAATAACTCACCCCTATATATATATATATATATATGATCCATCTGTATCTGTATAGATATCACCATCTACATCCAGAAAGCGGTATATTTTGAAAGAGTTATAGTTAATGTATGTAAAAAATTGTACCTTTCATGTCAATCCTTTCATATCAAACATTCATTTTTAAATTTTATGTTAAGTGTACAACTAGAGTTATCTTTAAATAAAGGGATTAGCACCCCATAATGTAAACAACTTTACACGAATTGTTATAGTGTGTATCGAACTTCAATCTTGTGTATTGTATGTAATAAACTTTCAAATCTTGTGCAGTGCAAAACGTGCTAACTTCAGGGACGAAAAGTGTAATTTGCACATATAAATGAAATAGTAATTGTAACTAGAGTTAATTACACTTTTGGTTCGTTTTCATCCCTACCTTTCATATATTACTGTTTTGGTCCAAAAAACTTTGCTCCGTCAACGCTTTTGGTCCAATTCTCGAAACGGACGCTAAACACTCATCACGTGATCTACACGCTATGGGTATTTTAGTCTTTTTATTACCAAGGGACTAAAAGCGTAATTAACCCTAAACTCTTTATCTCTTTCATCTATACCTGTAATTATATTCATCCATCCAAAAGATCCATCCATCTAATAACAATAACAAATGCTCATACAATCGTTTGGCTCAATCGAGATCTTTTCATGTTTTGTCATTTCTTATTTATTTGTATGTTTGTCTTGTTGTTTCCCACTACTTGTTCGAGTTACGTATTAGTTTGCTACTTTTATGTTGTTTAATATGCCCAATATGGTTGCTTTCGTATTTGTATCTGTATCTGTATTGTCAAACATGTTTCTAAGATATCGGTAGGACGCATGAGTGATAAACGTTTGACCCGCATAGTAGCCGGACCCAACAGACAGGTATTTCTTCTTTTCAGATTCTCGGCAGACAAGTATGATTTTCTAAACATTTCTCTTTTTCCGTCTTGCTCTCCTTTGTGGCCGGAGGTCCTTATGGAAGCAGTCTCTCTACCTTTGTGTAGAGGTAAGACTGTCTACAGCTTACCTCCCCATACCTCGCGCAGGGATTGGGTCCTGTTGTTGTTGTTGTTGTTGTTGTATCTGTACGAGCTAGAAACAAAAAAAACAAACTCAAATCCTATCCTATATATATTATTCACCAACAAAATCACGGTCTTCGCAACTGCTTCAAACACCATTTAATTAAAAATTCACATATATTGAAAAACTAAAATCCTAAATTTCTATAGTTAGGGTTTCTATATTATCATCTCAAAATTACCTCAATCATGGACCTACGGTGCGGGGATGAGAAGCTTTTGCCTGGAAGAATGCGGCTGGAGGGGTTCGGTACTTCGGTTCGATGGCTGAATTATGAAATGAACTCTGTTGTGTCGGTGGTTTTGTTATGACCACAGTGGCAGCAGTTTTGAGGTGGTGGTTGCGAAATCCGACCTCCATCCGTCACCTTCCTCTTTTCTCCCATTTATCCGCCACTCATCACACACCACTGTAGCTCTCACAAAAGCATGTACATATGTTTTTATAAATGTAGATTTTTATATAAATATGGACATAGAGATTGATAAGATATAGAAATAGAGATTGATATAGACATATATACAGAGATTGATATTAAATAATGTGTGTGTATATATGTATATACTTCAAGTCCAACTACTATTTTTTGTGATTGGATTGGGGGTCGTGGGGAGTATTTGAATGAATGGGTTGAAAGTAGAAGACATAGTGGTTTTATCTTTGGCCTCACTATATGGAGGGAGAATTGAATTTTTATTTGGATATGGGAATTAAGTGCTTGGATAAGGTGTCTTAATGTAATATAGTTGCCCAGATTGTCGTGGAAGATAAAATATGGAACGACAAAGAGTAGATAAGGCCTTCGTGTTTTGTTTCTTTTTTTTTTTTTCATTATTGAATGGACCATTTTTTCATTATCATTATCATTCGTTCCTATTATTTATAGATGTTTTGTAATGGTTTGATTTGATTGGAAATTTGTAAATAAAAATGGAAAAAAGATGGAAAAGTAATACACACATAGATGATGATAAAGATGAGTTTAAAGATAATTACGCTTTTAGTCCTTTGGTAAGAAAAAGACTAAAATACCCATCACGCGTAGATCACGTGATGGGTGTTTAACGTCTGTTTCGAGAATTGGACCAAAAACGTTGACGGGGCATAGTTTTTTAAACCAAAACAATAATATAGGGATAAAAATGATAATTTTTAACCCTTAACAGGGACCAAAAGTGTAATTAACTCTTGTAACTAATACAAAATCTCCACACACACAATCTTTTATAACCAGAGTTGTGAAACTCGGCCGATACACCCCGATACAGCCGAGTCGGATCGTGTATCGGCCAACTGACGATACGAATTTGTCATACTCGGTTTGAAAATCGCCAGAGGTCTAGACTCGGGTCAACTTGGTCAAGACTCGGCTGTATCAGTCAAGACTCGGCTGTATCGGATCGGCTAAACCAAAGTCAAATTTTCTTTTCTTTTTTTAAAGCTTTAATTAATTATGCTATTGTTTCTAGATACTTATGTTTAAGTTGAAAATTCATGTTGTGTTTAAGTTTGAAGTTTTATATATATTTTTAATTTTTTCATGCATATAATTTCAAAAACTATTTTATACGTAAAAAACTCACTATTTACTGATCCGATTCCGATCCGATTTTTAAAAAATCCTGTCTCTCCCCCTAACCGATCCGGTCCCGATTCCCGAGTTTCACAACCTTGTTTATAACTATTATGAAAAACCCTAGATAAAATAGTTTAGTTCCCTTAGTAGATTCCTTGAATCAACAATATATCACACTTCAGGCTAAACGGAATGGGGCGTTTCCCCCTCTTTTTCGCCCCCATCTTGCCCACCACATCACCCCGCCCAGCCGATTGAGCCCAAAAAAAGCTCAATTTCACCTTTGACCGTGCTCTTTTTTTTATAGTTTTTTAGGCTTCTTTTTATTAATCTATAAATTGTTTATTGATTTTGTTTTTATTTTTGGAATAAAAAGGAAAATCGATGTAATTTTTTTTTTTTCATTTGTTAGTTCGTTGCAGGCTTCACAGTGAAGAAGATGAAGTTATTGACCACATGTGGGATATATTATTTAAAGCAAATTTTATATTACCCCCAAACTATTATTACATTTACATATTGGTTATATTAGGTTGAATTTTTTTAAATTTATGTATAATCATATATTTTATATTACCCCCAAAATATTATTACATTTACATATTGGTTATTAGTTTGAATTTTTTTAAAATTATGTATGATCATATATTTTATATTACCCCCAAACTATTATTACATTTACATATTGGTTATATTAGTTTGAATTTATAAACTATGTGGGATGTTTTAATTATGGATGTGTTTTATATAAGGGAAAATTACTATAATAAACAAAAATGGAAGCCTATTTTACAAAATAAACCCACTTTTGAAAACTTACAAATTTAAACACTATACCCGTGTTTCATATGTATAAAACCCACGGACTCTCTTTAACCAATGAGAAGCCACCACCTGGCCTATTCCCCACCCCACCTACACCTGCTCTATTCTAACAGCCACCTATCTAATCTCTCTTTAATTTTTTCTAGGAATGAACTCTAATAACAATTTAACCATTCTTTTTACAGTCAATTAAAAAACAACGACGACAACAACAAAATCATTTTCCATAATGATAACATAAGAAGGGAGGTTGTATCTTGGTTGTTACAAAAAAAACTCCTTGATGGTTTATGACGATGAATACCCACCAACTTAAACTATACCCCTCATATTTTTTCAAAGATAAAGGTTGATACTTTTACAGTCTCTTTATTGTGTTGATGCTACCTATTGATCAATGCAATTTAATTTGAGAAATAATATACAGGTTATGGTGTAACGTGGAACTCGTTATATCGTTTCGTCATTTAGTGTGTCTTTGAACTCGCAATTATCATTTTATTGCGTCTTGAAAGAGTGATTATATCGAATGATCGATTATGAAAAGTTGTTAGCTTAAGATTAGGTGCAAACTGTTATAGAGAAAACCAAAGTACTTATTACACCTCCTCTACAACTACATTTCAAAACTTTCCATCTACATCCTCTTATACCTTCCGTTCAATAGCCAAATCTTCTAGATTATGTAATCTTTTTCATCACCATCTTTTCTACACCTATTAATAAATCGAGGCATTATGTAATCTAGATTTTGGATGAAAAGTTCAAAAATGAGATTGTCCATGTTTACTACAAATGGTTCTTTAAGTCACTGATGAAGGAAGTGGTTTGATGGATGAAATAAAAAAAGAAAGTATAAATTCAGTTTTTTTTTTTCATTGGAAATATTCAAAAGAGGTGCCTTTTTCATATTGTGTTGTGTTTGGGGTGAATGAGAAAAGAAAAGAGATTGGATATAAGGGATGAACTGCTGCTACATGTAGAGAAGATAGCTAGGACAGATGGTGGGTTCTGATTGGCTATGTGAAATCCGTGGACTTTATAATCTGAAACACGGGTATAGTGTTTAAATTGGTAGGTTTTCAAAAAGGAGTCTAATTTATAAAATGCCCTCTTTTATATGTTTCTTTTAGTAATTAACCCTTTATATATATATATATATATATATTAGTTTTGGAGTAAAAAAGGTAAAATAAATAAAATAAATAAAATTGGTGGAAGAAACATCAATGCCACATGTCTAAGATCCCCCCACCCCTATTTTTCCTAACAAAACATTAATGCTTACATGGTGCCACATGACAGATATCCCACACCCCTAAATATGTCTCACTCCTTTTAGCCTAAGATTAAAACAATAGATTAGAATATTCGCATGCAGAATATGTGAGAAAATTATAGATGGGGAACAAGAAACTCCGAAAGATGACGTGTGAGAACAAGGAAAAGAAAACAGATGGGACAAAAATAACCCAAAAAATATACAACTAAGCATTTTTAATTGGTGCCAAAACGTCATTTTTATAACAGAAGCAACGGCCCCGAAAACAAAACGTAGATTAGTATGAGATAGAATTGGCCATTTAGATTTTAATTGCAAATGGCAGTATTTGACTCGTCTTAAGATAAAGCAGCCACATTTGAACACAATCAGCCAAATATTTTTTCAAAAATGTGCATATTTAGATAGAATTCAACGGGAAAGGCTTTTAAAAGAAGTTGTCAAGGACTACAGACTTGTACCTTTCATTTAAACTGCATCTTCATTGCAGGTCATGTGTAAGAGACTGATAATTGATCTAGTGGTGAAAGCTTTGAAAGCATCAATACAATTAAGCTGCATAGCTCCAATTTTAGTAACATAGGTTCTCAAGGGTGCAATAAAATAAAACAAGAATGATCCAAACTTTCGTTCTTGAACCTGTAAATAAAAAGAATTTATGGTTAGACGAACAACGACCTATGATGCACCGAAACTTCAAACAGGTAGCCGTACCCGTTTCAGAAACTCCATGGAAACGTTTCCGCGTACAAAACACGTGTGAAACTTTTCCTTGAATTTTCCATAGATACCGAAATTTTTTTTTTAAAGTTTCATACTGAGTCTAATTAATATTAGAGTTTAATAGACTTTTCGTATTCCAAACAGACTATATTATATACAATTTTATCAACATTCAATTTTTTTTATTTCAAAACCAATTATTAAAAACTAAACATCCGATGAGTGATCATTGATCAAGCACATATTATACAACTATACATACAGTTATACATAATATCTGAAGTCTCAAGTCTCTCTATAAAAAATTGATATATTTTAAATTTGTATGTTTTTTTGTTGCCATACCCGTATCTTGCAATTTTTAGTTTTGCCGTTTCCCGTTCCCGTATTGTTCCCATACCCCTTTGCCGTATCCGTTTCAGTGCTACATAGCCAACGACTTAACCAATGGGCAATGGCCCATAGGCTATGTTAGCAACCAACAAAGTAATATGCATCCCAATGTGAGATAGAGAGAATTGCAGCTTTCTAAAAATTCCAGGAATTCTGAGATTCTAAAGATCAGAAGATATAATATTGCATTTGTATAAATCTACCAATGTAACACCAAAACAATGAAGGAACCAAGTACTAAAAGATGCAACATCATCTTATAATCTTAATTTTGTGTTGGTGTGAATCAATATTAGTTATAACGATAAAAAGCCTCTTTTACGAAACGATAAAAAGACTCTTTTACGAAACAGAGAACAAAATCAAATAACAGAAACTCACATAACTAGTGAGCAATACCACCTAGTGACGGTTAGTATTCAGAGGTTGTTGCTGATAAAAGTGAGGTGCAGCCTCACGTAACCAAGAAGGATCAATAGAGATGACATTGCGCATGTACTGACGATCAGTTGACACTAGCGAATGATATACAACCCATTTTGGGTTCACCCTGCACCACAAAAGGTTTATGTTAACAAATAGCCTACTCAAACAAATTTTTTACATCTCAATGAATGTCACCATGAATGGGTTACATAATTCATCTGCAAAAGGCAATTTTTTTTTATAGTTTCCATATATAAATAGCTAAAAGTGTTGGAGAGCAATGAGCATTAGTAAATTATTTCTATAGTAAAAACTTTAGTCATCTCCTTCATAATAATAGATTATCATGGTTGCAATAATATAGTTCTAGTGACCATAAAAAGGGTAATGGGGGGAACCCTAGCCCCGGTACCACAATTAGATACCCATCGACTAAACCCGTATGAGCCATATGATACCGGTACAATACCTCCATCCTAATCCCCACATGATCTGGGCACCCCGAAGGATCGCACCCGCGTCTTTAGAACTTCACATGTGGGCCTAAGCTTCATTGGTAAAGGCCTAAAGGATACCTTAAAGCAACTGTTTTTTGTGCCAGGCGGGGATCGAACTTGGGACCTTAACTGCTTTTAAATTTCTAAATATATAGAAAAAATATTTGCCGGGTCGACCTATCCTGACTTGACCTGTACAAAAGTAACTCAAATTGACTTGAGCCCATTTTGACCTCTTATCAGACCCTAGTTTTGCCACCTCTAAGAAAATGGCATCAGCATAAAATAATTTGTCCAAAATTGATTTACTCGCAAGGACAATTAACAGAAGTTCTGTGTAAATGGACTATCCTGAACAATACGGATGTCGGAATTAATGACCTCTACCCTAAGCTTGATTTGCTGACAAGAACCATAAAAAAGAATTCTTCTGTGTAAAAGGGCTAACCTGAACAATACAGATGATGGATGGATGTAAACTTCTTGTGAGCTCCTGACAGTCTTATACGTCCCATTATGACTGTATGGCTTCACAAATGAATAACCAACTTAGAGTTGTCATCAACGAGAATGAACTAACAGACATAAATGCATTATATCATAGACTAGTCAAATTTACTACTCACCTCTAAACGACATGCATTAGCAAAAAATCCAGCAGTCACCGCCCTTCGTAGTACCTAAAACAGCAAAAAAAGAAGCTATTTAAACAACATGCATTACTATGATACAATTATTAGCCACGAAGAGTGTCAAAAAAAAAAAAATACCTGCATATCATTTTCACATGATTTTAAGGATAACCCTAGTCTCTGTGCTATTTTTCTTAGCTGTTCTCTAACTTCCATTACTTTTTTCTGAAAAGATGAAATAAAACTATATAAAATAAGGTATAACCCACCAATCAATTCTCCTTCTAGCTATCACTTTAGTAAATGTCATACTGAAAGTGAGAGCTTACCATTGCCTGGTAATTGATACAGTTTCTGTGACACCATTTAGAAGATTTATTTGACTGGAGAAATCCCTTGTATACATTGAGGAAGGTCACGTGATCACCCTTCAAAGATCAATGCAAAAGTTTAAATATTAACAGTGTTAGTGGAAATGAAAAATATCAGATAGTAAATTAGAGTAATCTCTAAAGCAAAGATATTGTGCATATGAGTATATGACATACCTCTGCTGCCGCAAACCTCAATTTGGCTTCATCCAGCTCCCTCTGCCCCTTAACTGAGATCCATATTGACTGTGAAAAGCCATAAATTAGTAAATAGTATAAGATCAATCTATTAAAAAAAAAAAAACTGAACTCGGAACAGACTGAAAATAAAATTTGAAAACCCAAATTTACACTTACAGTAACTTGGCAAGTTATTAAATAAAGAAAAAAAGACACAGCAAGATTAAAAACACCTGAACTGACAGGATAGCAGACACTGTGATGATTTCCTCGGAGCATCCAAGTTGGTCGGAAGCTATGATCATCTTTGATATCATGGGATCCTAACAAGCAGCATATGATATACATAAATAAATGAATTCATAGAGAAAAAGGCATGCTACAAAATATAAGTGGTAACATACCAATGGTAGCTCTGCAACTTGGAATCCCACTGGTGAAGTAAGTTTAGCATCATCATCAAGAACTCCGAGCGAATAAAGTACTTCAAGAGCCCTAACCATTGCTTCAGGTGATGGTGATGCTGGCCAATCGAACCCTAAGATGTTATCAATACCTAACGCTTTTAACTGTGATTAATAAACAACTGTAAGAATCTGAAACGATAGAGAACAGTACAAAAAAACAAAACAAAAAACATACTTGAGGTTCAACTAACAAATATGAAAAAAAGTCCGTATGTATATTTAAAATTTAAAGTTGTTTTCATGTGTGCGTACATTCATACCTGAATCACACTAGAAACAAGGTTTGATCTTTGCATCTCAGGAATCCCATGTGAAGACATCTCATTGACAAAATAATCTTCTGTATAAAGCCTTATTATGATACATACGTTACACAAAGATATACCAACAGAACTTATCAGTTTCAGAATGCTTCCATCAAAAATCTGAGCATTATTCAATACAAATATATTGCCATTTTGGTCATTTATGTACCTGTAACACTTTCCAGGCCGTACACGGCCAGCCCTCCCAGCCCTTTGCCTAGCAGATGCTTTAGATATTGGTGCCACTACAAGATTCTCTATATCGGTAATCTGTTAAGCAATAAATTATATGCATTGGAGGTCAATCATTTAACATGAGAAAAACCAAACAGAACAAACTTAGCCATTATGCTGAGTAATACCGGGTTGTAGAACCGCTGTTTTGAGAAACCACTGTCAACAACATAAACAATGCCCTGCTCCACAATTGAAATTAAAAAGTAATAAGAACATAAATTCAATTCATTGCTTATGTTCAACAAACACCATTACTCAAAGTACCTCCAACGTAAGGGATGTCTCTGCTATATTTGTTGATATTACCACCTTCCTTTTACCTCGAGGGGAAGGAGAAAACACCAAGTCCTAGAAAATTTCCCAGCCAAATATAATTTTTTAATACAAATAAACCAGCCATGAAAAAAAAAAAAAAAGAGTAGATATGTAACCTGATCCGCACGAGTGAGTCCCGAGTACAAAGGCAAAACAATCAGCCCTGAAACTTGATCCAAAATTGTGTCATAATAAAGCAACAAAAGAGACTAATGAACTACAAAACATTAAACTAACAGGCAGTAAGATCAACAAATAATAAACCCTCTGGCATACCTAAAGATGACTTGCCACTATTTAATGCCTCTTCTGTGATCATTTGAACTGCAGTATCGATCTCATCTTGCCCAGTTAAAAAGACAAGAATATCTCCCATTGGCTCCTACAAGTTCAAACATTAAATAACGATTGCATAAGTTAAATGATCACAGATATGTACAAATTTATGTTCCTGCTTGTAGTTTCAAACATTGCTTATGAGCTATAGGGTACCTTGTCATGTATTGACATCACTGTAGAAACAGTAGCTTGGAGATAATCTGAAACAGGCTCCTCGGAGTAGAAAATCTCTACATTAAATCCTCTACCCTGAAATCAAATCTGTTTGTAAATAAGTGAACAAAAAACTGTGGCACAAGCTTATTTCATATTTATTGATACACGAACTTGCTGATATACATACCTCAACAGACAAAATAGCAGGTTCTGTCTGCAGTCCATGATCTTCTCCTTCCGATCGAGGCCGTCTTTTCCTGATAAATATACAAATATACAATCAGACAAACAGCTGTTACAAAACAGGATGCATGAGATAGTGTCCGAATATGTTCTGCCGCTTGAAGTAGCAATGTTCAGACAATCAGCGTCTAGATGTTTGGAAGATTCCAATTACTTATGGGACTAACAGATCAAATAATTAAAACTGGCAATCTTACATATTATTGAATTACATAAACAGTAAGTGTTAGAAATATTTTTAACTATAACTGAAAGTTTTCAAGAACTATTAATTGGCAGATTATTTTCAGAAGCTATCACATGTAGTTCCAATAACTACATTTTTCTAATAGTATCAATACAAGTATACAACCAAAAATGTCACTAAGATAGATATAGCAATAAGTAATCCTAACATATTTCTTGAATAACCAGCTATACTCTGCAGCAAGCATGAAACTGATTATTTTACCCCTAAACAACCAGATGACCCATTTTAGAATGCATGTCAAAAGTTTCAAAGCACCTCCATCATTCTAACAACAGATAAAACTAGTCCACCTACAAGAACATTATGCTAATAAGAGTACCTGGTCTCGAAAAAAGCAGCCATTGATTTTGCTTCAATAGTGGCCGATGCTATAATCAGGCGCAACTCAGGCCTACGTCGTTGTATCTGGAAAATAAACAATTAGTAACAGTATCATAAGCAAAAGTTGTTAACACGTTTGTTTAGAGTACTGACGATCATTCAAAAACATATGTTGAATCTTCATGTGATACTGATACCTTTTTCAGAAGACCCAACAATATGTCTGTTGAAAGGGATCTCTCGTGAGCTTCATCTACCATAATTACACTAAAACACATTATTTTAATTTTACATATAAACTAATAACGTGAGCAGATATTAAAGTGACTATCCATAACAAGTACCTGTACATGCTTAAAAGAGGGTCATCCATCATTTCTCTGAGTAATACTCCATCCGTGAGAAACTTGATCCTAGTCAAGTCCTGCATCGTCACAAAGATAGATATAAACTAATCTTGACCTTTCAAGAATCAATGTGAAATCTACTATCCAAAACTTGATATTTTATTCTTTCTTAACTTCATTCCACAGACAAGCACATGGTAATAATGATCAGGGTATATAATAAAGTCTTACTGAATTTGTCACATCCTCAAATCGGATAGTATAACCAACTTCCTCCCCAAGGTTAACTCTCATTTCTTCGGCCAACCTAGCAGCAACACTCTGAAAACATGTTCCCGATACAAACTCATAACCACATGTTATTTTAGTGCGCAAACCTGAAACAGTATTAAATGATAAAATTGATCATCAACGAAAAAAGAATTCGATGAGGTGTTACCTGCACAGCCAACCGTCTTGGTTGAGTGCATGCAATAACGCGCCCGCCATCAGCCCAGCCTGCTTCCTTAAGGTACTGCAAGATTACATAAGATAACTTACAATACAGCCTAGATAATGTACTAATGATGCTTAGTTGGTATTGTATAGCAATGGATTGACTCCACGTAATGCGTTCCACTGAAAACATAGATACATATTAAATAAGACTTTCAACTACTAAAAATCAATAGTTATCGGGTTAAAAATCACAAAGAGCTACATGCTCCTCAAGTAACCAGCCATTTTTCTATTTGAGCTCGATTATAGCATTTTTGAGTATATACACTCAATAAACACCATCCAACAACTACAAGAAAAATCATACATCGGAGTTGTAGTTCTTTTAGATAGTATACAATAGCAATACTAATGTGTACCCTCGAATCAAAAGTATTAATAGCTAATGAGTTAGAACTATCATTGTATCAGGTTTATATAAACTGAACATGGTAATCCAATATTAAATCCTTATCCTCGGTTCCTTTTTTATAATATTCGAACGTGTTTCACTCTGTTAACCTAGGTATCCAACCCGCTTTGTGTGCTGACTAATCCCACGGCTACCACTCGCAATGCATTAAACAATGTGATACGCCTCATCGGTTACCGATTTCAAAAGTTCACTTGATCCTCTGTTTACAACTATCAAAACCCTAAATATATAGATTTAACCTTTCAGTTGTAAAAAGAAAACTTAAAGAGCATCATCTCAACAACTCTCAATTATAATATATATATATATATATAAAGTGAGTGAGCGAGTAACCTGAGGGATTTGAGTGGTTTTACCACTGCCAGTTTCACCAACAATGATAGTAGTGGAATGAGTTTCCACTAGATACAATATAGATTCCCTGTATCTATACACTGGTAATCTCTCCCTCTGTTTCTCTATATTATATCTGCAATTTCATTCACGTATATAATATTAATATTTAGGGTTTCTATAGATAAATTTAGCGCCACAAATAAAATAAAATTGAAAGAGTGATATTAGATTAGATTACGTGGATGATGAGGGAGCGGCAGAGTAGAATAGAACGCCGCCTTCTTCGTCGTCGAGTAGCCGTGGTTTCGCTGTTCCTGGCTTCCAAAACTGCGCCATTTTTTACAATTTTTTTTTTCTTTTTTTGTACAATTGATTGATGGATACGGAGAATTATACTTCCGTTTTTGTAACCGCACTTTGGCGAAACAGCTATATTGTACGAGTATTGTATACAAGCCACAGCCAGTGATAAGTCGGTGACACCACTATTTCTGACTTTTCTACAAGACTACTCTTCTAATTTGACCGGTTTAACTTTATAATCCCTGAGCGGGGTATAACGGAGGTAAGCTGTAGACAGTCTTACCTCTACACAAAGGTAGAGAGGCTGCTTTCATAGGGACCTCCGGCCACAAAAAAGTGCATGACGGAAAATGAGAAATGTTTAAAAATGTTTAGAAAATCATACCTGTCTACCGAGAAACTGAAAAGCAGAAATACCTGTCCACTGGGTCCGGCTACTATGCGGGTCGAACGTTTATCAATCATGCGTCCTACCGATATCTTAGAAACATGTTTGACAGTACAAATACCAAAACGAAAGCAACCATATTGGGCATATTAAACAACATAAAAGGAGCAAACTACTACCTGACTCGAACAAGTAGTGGGAAACAACCAAGACAAACATACATATAAATAAGAAATGACAAAACCTGGAAAGATCCCGATTGAGCCAAGGCAGTAACTACTTCTAAACAACCTATGGAGAAAGGACCTTATGTCGCCTAGCTATCCTAATCCTAATCCTCTCACCCGCTCTTCCAAACCCTTAAACTAGTCCTAAACCCCTAGTCCTCTAGATAAACTCTCATTGGTCATGTCCTCCAACAGCCATTTTGGGGGAAACAAACACAAGAGTAACCTCCCCCCTCGGTTCAGACCTCTCGAGACTCAAGGCCAAAAACTCCTACGAAAGGTCACAGAGAATCAAAGTCTAAATAAGAAGTATGTTAATAATCTTCATTATAAATTTTTTATTTTATCTATAAAATATATATTTAAAACTCAATCTATTCATATAAATTATATCAAATATAAAACTTAAACTTGTTAATTTATAACACATAAATCTTTAAGTTAGTTATTATGATTTGAAACCTTTTTATTTATACTAGTTCAATGCTCACGTGATGTGGTGGTATGTCAGTTTCGACGGTAAAACCAACATGTAATGGTAATAGTGCTAGTAGTGGTGTTGTTATTAACGTGTGATATAAAATGGTAATATTTTATTTTAAGGGTTGATAGATGTAAGTTGAAAATAATTTCATTATGTGCATTTATATTAAGTGAAAATACATAAATTAGTGAATAAAAGACATTTTAATGTTATCAAACATTTAGTTGAAAAGAAAAAGAAAAAAGTAAATCATTTATTATGTAGTACGAGAGATAATGCCCACACGTTGCGGCGGTGAGATGGTAGCGTGATAGGTCAAGTCATAGAGTGTGATAGCCAAATGCCTTAGCCGTACGGGAACGGATTTAAAAATTCGTCGAAAGTATATCGAATGACATCTCTAATGAAAGAGCATGAAATTTTAAGTACAACCATACAATTTTTATAATGTATCGACATACGGTTTTTGAGATAAAAGATTTTGAATGAATTAGAGAAATAAAATGATTTATGGAGGAGAGAGAAAAAAAATTAGTGTTTGAGATTTGATGAGAGAGAAAAAAAAATGAGTGGTTGAGATTTAAGGGTATTATAGGTATATTAGGTAAAGATGTTTAAATTAGTGAATAAAGAAGGGGGATATTTCCGTCGGTTCAAATCATATTTTCATAAAAAAAAAGTGCTCCTCCTTTATAAGATAACGAGCAATAGTACCCGCGCAATGCGGCGGTAGAATGGTGGGGTGATAGGTCATAAGAGGTGATAAGTCATAGAGTGTGATAGCCAAATGCCTTAGCCGTACGGGCTCCGTACTCGGATTTAAAAATTCGTCGAAAGTATATCGAATGACATCTCTAATGAAAGAGCATGAAATTTTAAGAACACCCATACAATTTTTTATAATTTATCGATATACGATTTTTGAGATAACAAATTTTGAATAACTTAGAGGAATAAAATGATTTATGGAGGAGAGAAAAAAAATGAGTGATTGAGATTTGAGGAGAGAGAAAAACATGAATGGTTGGGATTTAAGGGTATTATATGTATATTAGGTAGAGATGTTTTAGTGAATAAGTAGTTCAAATCATCTTTTGAGATTTGAAAAAAGGTCAAAATGCTTTATAAGATAGTATTAGATATTATATATAGATATGTATAGATAGATATAAAGATAGATTAATGTATTGTTTAATAGATTATAGTTATATTAGATAAAGATATTTAAATTAGTAAATAAAAAAGGGCATTTTAGGAATATCAAAAACTTAGTTGAAAAAAAAGAGTAAATGTTTTATAATGTAGTAATGTAGTATAGATATAGATTCACAAACAAGAAATTGGCTTAATTGTAAGTGAAACACTTAGTTGATAAAAAAAAAAATACACAATTTCTTTAAGGTAGCCGTTACTTTCAACATGTGAAGTCCTAAAGATGCGGGTTCAATACTTTAGAGGGCCCAGATCATTTGGGATTACGATGAATATATTATACCGGGCTACCAGCATCATATACCTCATACGGTGTCTTTAATGACTAATTTACATCTTTCAAACTTTTAATTCTAAAAATATATGCACTATCATGTTACATCATTTACATTAACCTACATCTATCAATGTCATCCCTACTACCAATTTTCGTCTGTCATCCATCAGGCCACGACCACTACTCATTGACGCCGTATTGTATAGGTATCTCATGTTATATAAACAAAATTGTAAGACTATGTTATGAGAATTGTGTGGGCTACAAGTATCAAACTCTCATTGTTTCTAGTTTTCTACATAACTGTTTGACCAAGTATTGTGTTGAAATTTCCACATGAAATTCATTCCCTATATATAAAAACATCATCGCAAAATATCATAAAACATAGTTCCAAAAATGCCTTCTAATGCACTTTCAGTATATTCAAACCTCAACATAATTCTTCTCATCTTAACAACAATACTTGTATCAGATGTTTCAGTCACACTAGCTCTAAACCGAACCACAAACATAGGAGCGATCATCGACGAAGGTTCTCGAGCAGGCAAAGAACAAAAAACAGCAATCGAAATCGCAGTCCAAAAGCTCAATTCTGGTTCCAAAGATGATCGCAAGCTTGCTATTCATTTCAAAAACTCTAGTGGAGACCCTCTTGAAGCTGCTTCAGCAGGTTTTACATTTAGTCAAGATTATAATTTCCTACATATGCATCAACATATATATAATTCTCTTTTTGTGTTTTACAAACACAAAGTATTAACTTGACTTTTACAGTATTTTAGCTAGAGCCATATAATATAAATAAATATGAAACGTGTGCATGTACACTTGACTTTAGTAATTGATCACGAAGTCAAAAGAATCTAAACATCGGACGAAAATTAGGTAAAAAATATTGTAATACCGAGTATATTCAGGGTGACAAAAGTTCTTATAGTATTTTGATTTAGGAGGACAGGAATATGAGGCTGTTAGGCATTGGATGAAAAACCCTTCCCATACCTTTTTTTTAAACCATAAAAATCAGGGGGTCAAGCATTTATTCAAAATATTAAAATATTAATATGTGAGGGGTTTTTCACCCAAGTTGGAAGCATAACAGCCCCATACTTACTTTTCTCTTTGATTTATATGTACTAAAGCTTGATATATGATTATATATGTTGCAGCAAAAGATTTGATTGAAAAACAAAATGTACGGGTAATAATCGGGACAGATTCATGGGAGGAAACTACCATAATAGCAAAAACAGGACAAAATGCTCAAATCCCGGTTCTTTCTCCAGCCACGATCACAAATTTACAACCTATATCGCATAGTCTTCAATGGCCATTCTTGGTACAAATGACCAATCTAGATATGTCGGATGAGATAAACTGCATAACGTCTATCGTTCAAGCATATAACTGGAAAAGGGTTGTAGTGGTTTATGAAGACAACATATATGGTGGTGAATATGGGGCTATATCATTATTATCCGAGTCACTACAAAAGATTGGTTTCATGATTGAAAGCCGTGTGGTTGTTCCTCATTTTACTTCATCATTCGATCCAAAAGAGACCATTCGTGACAATTTAGTGGAAGTCTTGACAACGATGCAATCAAGGGTTTTCATTGTGTTGAAGTCTTCTTTACAGTCCACAACCCGGGTATTTGAAGAGGCTAATAAGTTAGGACTAATGGGCCAAGACTCTGTTTGGATTCTAGGAGATGGTTTTTCAAGTTTGCTTGATTCTATAGACCCTTCGGTTGTTCAACTCGTGCAAGGTGCTATAGGCATTAAGACGTTCTATTCTGACAAAGATACAAAATTTCTAGACTTCAAATCTAACTTCAAGACGATATTTAGATCAAACTATGCCACAGAAGATAAATTTGAGCCCGGAATTTATGCTTTACGAGCATATGATAGCATAGAAACTATCTCGCAAGCATTACATCATTTAGAGAATTTAAGCGATACTAGCAGTGAATTCTCAGAGAAGTTGCTAGACGCAATTCTATCTAGCGACTTCTCTGGTTTGACCGGTAAGATAGCTTTTCAAGATGGAAAGCTATCAGACCGTCAAATATTTCAACTAGTAAACATTGTTGGAAAAAGTTACAAAGAGTTGGGATTTTGGTCAGATGAGACAGGTTTTTCCAGTAATCTTGGATCGCAAGATAAACTTAACCCAAGACAATTAGCCATAAATTGGCCTGGCAATTTAATACAGAGATATCCTAAGGGATGGGCAATGCCGAATAATGCTAAGAAAATGAAGATTGGGGTTCCAGATCAGACATCGTTTGATAGATTCGTGAAAGTGGAACGGGTGAAGAGTTCAAACGAGACAAGATATTCTGGTTTTTGTATCGCAGTTTTTGAGGCCGTGGTTGCCACTTTGGGAAAGCGATATGGTTACACGTTAACTTATGAGTTTGTAAACCATTCAGGCTCCTACGACGATATGGTTAAACAAGTCTACTATAAGGTACTCATTAACTTCATTATCATACCTTTAGTTTTCCTCCATGAATCGACCATGCAGACAAATAAGAACATTCATAATTATATTTTAAAAAAAAAAAAATCCACCAGCATAAACGACTAAAAGCTAAAATTTTTTGTACTTTCTTAGAAAGTTGTTATAAGTTGGCCAGAAATGACTTAAGCAAAGATTTTTTATTTTTTTTCTTTTGGCTAGATAAAGTTGTACAAGGCACGTAAATTGATTAGTTTTGACAATTCTTAAGTTGACTTTTTGTTAATAGAATGTTTAATGTTTGACTTTTGACTTGGCCAGTCAAAGTTCAAACCAACAAGCATATACCTTAAAAAAAACAAGAAGCTAATTGCACCAGATTGTATTTAAATTGTTATATTCTGTGATTCTTTGTATCGAACTTTTTAGTAGTTTACTAAACATAACTGGTCCATTAATAGTCTCGTACCTCAGAGTTTAAACATAAGAGAAAGTTGGATGGGTTGAAGGTTAAATTAAAAAAAGAAACCGAAAAGATAAATACAACTACAATTAACCCAATAAATTTACATAATACTTGAACTTAGAACACTTTTTTCACCTAATAGAATTTAAAAGAAGTACTAATATTCTTCTATGTGTGGTATATTTTTTGGATGAAAAGAGCTATGATGCTGTTGTGGGTGATGTTACGATACTGGAAAATCGTTCAAGGTACGTTGACTTTACACAACCCTTTACTGAGTCAGGGTTGTCAATGGTAGTGCCCGTGAAATCAGAACCGCAAAGGGCATGGAAGTTTATGAGACCATTCACAGTGGAGATGTGGTTAGCCACATTTGGCATCTTGTTCTACACAATGTTCGTGATCTGGTTCATGGAACATCAAGTGAACCAAGAGTTTAGAGGACCATGGAAGGATCAACTTGGAACTGCGTTGTGGTTCACGTTCTCTTCTCTTTTCTTTGCTCATAGTAAGTACATTTCTATTTGTTATATTTCCGGTTCAGTTAAGGCAGTTATGTTTTATCTCGTATAAGAAGTGCTCACATTGGATTGTTTATATAGAAGAGAAGATACGAAGCAATCACAGTAAGGCGGTCGTTGTGATGTGGCTATTTGTCGTGTTCATTTTAACCTCTAGCTACACTGCCAGCCTGACTTCAACACTCACGGTTCGTATGCTAGAGCCCACGGTGAGGGATATAGAGTGGATAAGAAAAACTAATGCACCAGTGGGATGTGATCCTGATTCGTTTGTGGGCAAGTACTTAAGGGAGGTTCTACATCTGAGTAACATCAAGAATATATCGACCCAGGGTGAATACCCGGGCAACTTTAAAAGCGGAAACATAACTGCTGCCTTTCTCGAACTCTCTTATCAGAAATACTTTCTCCAAGAGTATTGCAACGAGTACAAAGCTGTTGGACCTTCGTACAAGTTTGGAGGTTTAGGCTTTGTAAGTACACGAAAGTCAGTAACGTTGTCGTATAAAATGTGATTATCAAAAACTAGAGACGGCTAAATGGTGCATTAAATGGGTTGGGTAATTGGTAAGCTTGTATAAGAAGTCCGACAGGATGGTCTGACCGGACCCAAGCCACTTTTTGAATATGTTTTGAATAACTTTCAACCCGTTCAACTCATTTTTTTGTAGCTATTCGAGCCGTATTAACACATAAACGGGTCAAAACTTCCACATTTACTAAAAAGGTTTTTATGTGCCACTTTGTAGGTCTTTCCAAAGGATTCTCCAATAACGGATGATGTCTCGCAAGCTATTTTATATCTCTTGGAAGAAGGCAAGATTCGCGACCTGGAAAAAGAATGGCTTGATAACTCCCAAAGCTGCACCAATTCCAATCCCGGGTTGGAATCAGAAAGACTAAGCCTCGCTAACTTTTGGGGAATATTCCTCATTTCGGCTCTTGCTTCAACTATAAACTTACTAATTTTCCTTTACCGGCTACTACATAACCGCATTGAGCAACGGATTATTAGCTTTAATGGCTCTCGTTATTCCAACGAAAGTCGCTGGAGAAGAGCAGTCAGACTTATTCGAATAGTGCTTAGCTTGAATCATAATCAAATCCAGCCAAGACAAAGTCCAGAATCAATGAACCAATGGGATGGAAGGAACCCACCAAGATGGGAATTAGTAAGCCCCACTGAGGTCCCCGAGCATTTGGAAATTGGCAGACCTACTCAACTAGAATTACCGATGAGAAAAATGGATCATATTGGAGAAGATTTCCAATTGGAATGAGAAGACATAGTCCGAAGAGGATTAGATGTTTTAAATCAGAATTAACTATAGCGTAGTACATATAAGAATTAGAAAACTTCATTAACATATCATGTATTCTTTCACAAAATTCATTTGTCGATATCTATATCTATACATGTATGAAGTTTGATAATTTTTTTCTTGTTGCCTTTCATACAGTAGAGAGCAAAACGTGGTTGGCTGATTATATACTTTTAAAACGAGTAAAGTTACTTCCTCTCATAACATACTCCTACTCTTGCCGACATCATAATGACCTTTTACGATGATAGATATCAAGTGAATCAGCGACCCTTTTCATGTACCATGACAAAATCATGCTCATCTGCTATTAGATGCCATACAAGAATCAAGGACACATTACTCATCAACTGGCAGACCAACCATCTCAGAAAAAATTGTAGGTAGTACAGTTTTAGATACAGAGATGCTCATATTCAATGTGTTTGAAGACTACAAAATCAAGTTATAAAAAACAAGTACAAAAATAATATACATTAAGAATTTAAGATTCAAGGATCTCGCTACATATCCAGTAATCATCTCTAATGGAGGCCTGGTCAGTAATTAACGGAAGTACTTGAAATAAGAAAAAAAAATTAAAACTCAAAATCAAAACATCTAAAGTGTCAAATTCAAGTGTATAAATCTAGCTTAACTCCCGCAATTTAGTTGGGCTCAAAGTTCGTCTAATAATCTCCATTGCAGCCCACCCCACCACCGATCTCTGATTTAGGAAATGAGAGTTAACGATAATATCCTCTTCCACGACCACGTCTACCCCATCCCCTACCTTGTCCTCCCCTAGAGCCACCTCTCCCACCATATTGATTTTCAAATGCCCTATCAACAAGCTGGTTGCCACCTCCACGGCTTCTTTTGTTTGCTTGGTTGCCTGAACCATTCAGGGAGTTGGCAGGTCGTTTCCCTCTGAGAAGCAAGAAATATATATATTTATTGTATAGCATATGCAACCAGTTTGAAACTCTACTTTAGCGACAAAATAAGTTTGCGGTAACAATGGCAAATCTACAAATGTTTAGGTGTATAAATTTTCCGTGAGAATTGTGTGCAGAGGCAACAATTTGACCCATTTACTCTATTATGTCAGCGGGTAAAATAATTGATTTTTTTAAGAAATAGGTCAGCAACCACCCAAACTGTAATTTAAAGCGTACAACCTCCTAAACTTTATTCAAAATACTATATCACTACTGTAACAGCATAATCTAAGCACCATATTCAACATACACAAAAATTCTAATAAAAACCTAAAAATATCATATGAAGTGATTTGGATATTACTTAAATTACTCAAGATTAACGGCAACTTTATTTTGACTAGTATATATAAATATATAATACACAAAACAAGAAACTGAAATTTGAGTAAGAGAGAAACACAAAAACAATTATATAGAGAAAATGACTTTAAAGGTGAATATATTAGCCTTTTGGAGTTAAAACTTGACATTTAAAATTTTAGATTCCTATATAAATGACTATACAACTCTAAAACCATTTATAATTTTTGAGGGAGGGTGGTTTCTTATAAGAGTACAGCTAAAATTTTACATATTGCACAACAGTGTAGTAAGCACTCTATTGCAACTCCTCGCTTTTCAGGAAGGTTGTGTTAGACATATTCTAGTAGTTTGCTCTAGGTTAGAAATCGTATTGCGATGGAAATAAGCCAATACTTTATGTGATGTCCAGAAATTACATAGCTATGACAGCATGAACATGGGTTAGAAATATTTGTGATATTTTTTTAATAGTCTTGTTATTTTAATAATGAGGGTCGTGATTGTCACATTATGAAAAATAAAAAAACAAAAAAAGAAATTCATTTTGCATTTCATAAGCCGGAATTCTCAATGTTGAAGACGAAAATGTCAAATACCGTTATTAATAATTCTTTTTGAAATAGTGTCACCTTAGAAAATGTCAAAATTTAATTAAGAAAAAGACCTAACATCTTAGTAAGACTTACTCTCCATGATATGTCCAATTGATTTTCATTATTGAACATGCACCCGAGTCTAAGTTAGTAAATTATGCAATCATAAATTCATAATTATAGAAACCTTCAGTCACTAAGGATTAACCTTACAGGGGATGCACCCTAAATTAAGCTATGCAAATCATGCAGAGAACAAACTTGTAGAATTTATAGCAAACTGATAGCTTTCCTTGTCATACATTCTTAAAAAAAGACACGAAGGCAAGTAATGCATAGATCACAATTTAATGCACATACCCGGGTGTGTTTGCTGGAGCTACAGTTTTAACTGCTTCATTCCAGGATAGGTTAATTCTTTTATCTCCAATAAACGAAGGCGCTTTTGAATGCAATGGCTGAATTAAGCAAAGAAAAAGAACAAATGAGTCCTCTCTTTTTCTTGTAGATCTATAAGCCCTTTACTTTTAAAAGTTTTGAATGTGAAATGCTATTGAACAATAAATTTTAGATCACTTTACTACTACAAGTATCTACCTGGTCAATAGACAACATTCTTCTTAATGGAAAAATCATTTTATTTGAAGAGGATAGTAAAACTGTAATATCATTTAAACATGGGTAAAGTGAAGCCTCTGTCATTTACGGCTTAAACGCATTAGAGTTACCAAAACTTGTTTTACGGATAAATATGCAACAAATATATTTCACAGAGCACGGAGGCTTAAGGGTGGTCAACAGAAACCTGAAGACCAAGCTTGTATAAATTTTCAGAAATTATTATAATTACAGTACCTGTGTCATTGCCAAGATATTGTTGCAGATACGCAACCCTGTTGCGGCATTCTGCTTTTGCATTTTCTGCATATTAAAAGTCATCAAAATGCTAAACACAAAATTAAATACAAGCAGAAAAGAAAGTGAATAGAAGGAATCTCGAAGCTAGAAATGAGCTTACAATTTTAGCCTTTTCTTCATCAGATATAGAGGTACCAGTTGTCTTATTTGGCTGACCCATTCCTTGAGTTAATTTCTTCATTGTAGCTTTGGTAAGGTCTTCAACACAGCTCAACCTGAATCACCAGGAGTGTAACTACTAGTGGCAATTGATATAAAGATGCACGCAAATATTTGAATGCAAGCAGAAGATCAGTTAAACACATCACCCATATGAAAAGAATCTTCAGACATTTAATATATAGCCCCAATAGAATAACTAGATCACAGAAGTTATTACTACCATAATTTGGAAGTTTAGACATTTTGAGGAAACTAAAACAAACTACCTCTCTGTGAAATCTTTGTAGAGCTCTGTGAAGTCCTCACCAAGCCTGTCTGATGGTTGCCCGGTCACTATTTTATAACCGCATAAACTATTGGTGGCATTTGGAGCCTGTTTCACAACACGGTTAAATTTGGAAGTTCAACAGCTGAATAACTTGTAAACAGGCTAAAGCATAGTGAAGTATCACCTTGTTCGCTAAATGGTGAAATGTGTACAGCATACACTCCACATATGTGAAGTTCATCTCTTCTCCTGTTTTCCTTCGAGGCATGTACTTCTGAGAGGTTACGCACATGACCATGATTATGAAAAAGAGCAAACAATGCACTAACTAGCAAAAAAACTAAACACAAAATATGGTTGAAACAGTTTACTGTGTTCGTACAGGACAATTCAGGTTGAGTTGACCCCACTCTTTTGACCATTTCTAACGTTCTTTATATCTTGCGATTATTATAATTGTAACTACGAAACAATTTTACTCTAAAAATAATCTCAATCTTTAAAAGAAAAAGAATAGAGGGGTTGTAGGCATTTTTTGGCGACTTCCAATGACTCATTCAACCAATTTGACCCTTTCCATTTGGCCCATTTGAGAAAAAACACAACCAGGATCACCTATTCATAAGTAAATAGGCACATATAGAGTGAGCACCTTCAAGAGTTGAACAACAGAAGGAAGGATCTGCCTCGAATCTTGTGGTGCTGCATAGGGTGAGCTCTCTGCAAGGTTCTTGAGCAAGTCTACTTTTCGTTCTTCAGGAAGCTGAAAAAAAAAAAAAAAACACTAAGATCAGCAGACAAACCATGATTTAATATCAAGGGATACCCTACTTCGCGAAAAAGAAAAATATATCAACGGATATCTTACAATTACATTTAGTCCTAATTCCTACGATAGATTATATATTTGAATATTTCAAAAGAAAGAAGTACAATCATTCTGACAAGTAAAAAAATCACAAAGGGAAGTAGATCAATACCTTATCAAAAACAGGGAGAATGTGCTTATTTAGATAATTGAGAAACTTGCTACTTGAAGCACCCCTCTACATATAATTATCAATAGGGCTTCAGTTCACATAAAAAGACTGCTTGAACTAGGAAATAACATATTATAATACCAAAAGAGACGTACTATAAAGAATGGAAGAGCCATATATAGGCATGATATCAATCTATCAACATGATCCCCGTCTTCGACCTGAATATGAAAGCCATGGTCAGCAGATGTCACAAATTCAAAAAGTTACACCAAAGTTTACAACTACAAATTCAGTTGCAGCAAAATAAGAAACATCATAAACTCACACTGAATTGTGCATCCAGATCAGCTTGGCCTTCAATAATTTCAACAAGTTCTTGGACACGCGCAGTAGGAGCTTTCTCTCCAAATATGCTCAAACTTTTTAAAAAATCCATAAACATCTTAAATTCTGCTCCAGTGACATCTTGTAAACTCTACAATAAAATAAAATCAAAACATATTAGTATAGTTACCACTTGCCACATTAAACTGAAATGCTGGAAGCGATTTATTTAGTTTCATATTAGCTATCAAAAACATAAGCTAACTAATAATAGAATGAGAAGTACTGGGAACATACCTTTTTAACTAAATCAGTTATATGCCTTTCCATCTGCTCCTGTGGCTTCAAGAGCTCAGATTTTAAAGGAAACACCTGAAATACTTTATTATAAGCTATTTTAAATTAAAATTATTAATCAAAAGCATCACCTTGAAAAAAAACTTGGTTTCCTCACCTTGTCCCTAATAAAGATCAGGGTCCTCTCACGAAGATTATCATCTGTAACCGGCTCATCAACACTCTCAATGTGCTTAAATAACGCCGTCAAGGATGCTGCAAGCAAATATATTATCAATTAAGAGTTGCATACATTGACAAACATCTATACAATATTCTTCAAAACAAGCATAGCATTATGAATGCACCTTTCACATCTTGTCTCAATAAAGACAGAAGAGCTTTATGCACAGCATCACGCTCCACATTTTCTTCTGAAAAAGATTGAAGTACTCAAGGTTATGTATCTAACTGCGGCCCATGTAGATAAAGGGTTGAAACCTAACTTACCAGCAATGAGAAGTTGTACAAGAATGTCAACGATCTTAGAAATATGCTCTGGTGTATCCTTGCAGAAAAGAGGGAGTCCACGAATTGCTTGCACCCGTATCTTTTACATAGAAAGCAACAAAACATGTTAAGAAATATGCCCTTCATCTAAAAGGAAATCTCAAGAAAGGCCTTTCAAGAGAAATGCAGATTACATACATTAAAATGAACAGAGAGATAACATAAAAACTTTGACCTAATCCAACAAATAAATTACATAAGCATCAAGAAAACTTATTCACTTTATAACATCTTGTTTTCTCTAATAAAGTCAATAGATTTACTTGGATCTACAAGCAATCAATCCCTGAGACAGCTTCTTTCTTAGATGGTTACACTTAGGAAAGCTAAAGGGCCAAATAACTTAATGGATTTAGCAAGCAAGATAATGGATGGATTAACAATTTCAGCTAATTACTTAGTATCCAGGTCATCTTGGCACGTTCCTTCTTCGTTCCTCTCGCACCAGAATGACACTAATCTTGCTTCAATTACTAACTCTAATTAATTCCTTGCAGCTTAGGTAGTCATGTATGCATGTTGTGAAGTGAGTGTGTAATTGCATGTTTCACTAAGTACGCATAGACATACATACATGTGTAATGGTGTACCTAAATTTAAGCCCACAGGCTAATATCAATGTACCAAAAATATATTTGGGGCAAGAAGTAGACAGCAGGGTAACAACTATCAATGAGTTCTAAGGAGACTAGTATCATGCAATACCATGGGTTCCTCCAAGATAATGCCAGCCCTGGAGTCCTCAGGACTCCAGAGCAATGGAAACTCGGGCATAAATGTGATAACTATCCCTTACACTTCACTTGTAACTTTAACAAACTCTAAAAAATATATGGCGGGGACAATGAACCATTCTACCTAGAGTTGGTCATCACTATAGTTTCTGCGTCTATGCAACCATGTTCTCGGCTAAAGTAACAAATTCACACAAATCTCTGCAGCAACGTCATTGGCCAAAAAGGCAGGACATTGCGTACCAAATTATCAATATATCATTAAAACAAGAGTCACTGTCTCCTAAAAGTCTATAAAACACGAACGGCAAACTTGATTACGTTCTACTCACACATTTTGGTATATCTATATATACAGCAAACAATCAACAAACTTCAAACTAAACTTCAGAAGAAAAAAAAAAAGAGAGAGAGAGGAAACTAATACCCCGAGATCTTCGGCTTCACATAAATCGAAATGAGCATCGGTGACCGTACCGGATAAACTCGGAAAGAACTTGAAAAATCTAGGAATCAATTGAGCAGCTAATTGTCTAGCTTTTACACTTGAACTTCTAGCAGCTTCAATTATACTCTTGTAATCTTCCACATTCTATCAACATTATCCAACAATTACAATAACATAATCAATTATAAATCTTTAAATTAAACAGTAATAATTAGGGTTTTATATATTATAATTAATAAATAAATACCAAAAACGAAATGTTAAAAAGGAAATAAAACCTGAGATTTATCTTTGGCTTCGCTGAGACGTTCACCAAAAACATAAAGCTTTTCAATGTCTTTCGCGTCATTTGAAGCTTCCGCCATTTCTATTTCAATTAACTATTATTAATCACTCTTTAAAGCTTTTGTAAATTATTACTATTATTAATAAAATTAAAAAGATACTTATGAATATTGAAATGTTAGGGTTTTTTTTTTTTTTTTTTTGGCGTGTGTTTATATATCTGGAAGTGAAGTGATGGTAAAGAAGAAGAGGAGGTGGTTAATTTATTATTTGTTGTTACGTATTTAATTTTTGATGATGGCTGCACAGAGATAGATTTGGATATAGATATACATGATTTATTTATAGGGCTATTAAGAAGTTAGATTATGAAGTAGTTTATGTTTCACTACATTTTTTGGGCTATAGCCCTCTAAAATGGTAGTCCATATGTCCCCAAATAACGGATACGAGTACCGACTAGGCTACTAGTGAGAACTAATAAGTTTGGCTCGTCCCAATTCGTTATTGTTTTGTTTAATCAACGTCTATATTTTTTTGTACATACTCATGGCAACATTATCATGTTATTTATTTTTTATGTTTTCTATCTTTTTTACAAATGATTTTTGAATAAATAAAAAAAAAAAACTCTACTTGATTATGGATAATCGGTTGTCTAAACGTGTTCTATTTATAGTTTAAAAACTATTGTGTGTTGTCAAGAATTTAAATCTTCTTTTCCTTGGGGTGGAAATATAAAACGTAATAGAAAGTATTAATTACCAAAGATAATTTACATTTATACCCAATATTTTGGAATATGATTGTATGAGTTTGATGATCTATAACTTAAAGAAACATGATTTATTGAATTCATCTCAAGTGCAAGTTCTTTTATGTTTGTAATATGGAAAATAATAAATCCTTTTAAAATTCTTGGTACTAATCCTCTTAATTTTGTTAAAAGTTGACATGTGTAATCCATATATTCTTTTTCATTATCTTATCATATGATTATGAGGATTATTAAGAGGATAACCATGTAATATATCAAAGGTTGCAATGTAAATAATAATAATATTTTTACATATTCCCAAAACTTTACAATCATTTAATTGTGCTGACAGTCAAGCTACAAAACAATCTCTAATGGCATTTCGAACTTAAATATATCATTACTTTGACCCTTTTATGTTCTCATGAAGATAAAACACGATATTGTTACTTTTCTATTTTTCTGTTGGCGTGGGTCTTACTAAAGAGGCGAACACGGAAACAGTTCCACCACACGAAAAATTCCACCTCGTGATTATATTTTTGATGGTATCAACTTGTCTGACGTAATTCAAATTATTTACCATCAATACTTGCTTCTGATATATTTTATAAAACCTTAGTACATTGATCATTAACAATTAATAAACTATAACTGAAATAATATTCGTCAAACATGACATGGGCAGTAAACGAGTTATAATTGCTACAAAGAGCTACAAGTGCAGAGTGCCATTTAGTTGAACAGTTTTTGTTTACCAACAGAAAATGTTAAACGATCATGTCAACCGATGATCGTTCTTATTTGTAATCCTGATCTCAAAAAGACTACATCATTGGCATATCTAATGTTCGCAAAACATCTTTAAACTCAAAATCGCTTGTTTGTTTGTTAAAGCGTTCAACCAGTTTGTATCTTGTGTCGTTCAAGTAGAAGGACTGCGCAGTTTCCAATAGCCATTTTGCCTCGGAGTCTGTTAACTTACTGGTAAACACGATGTCGCCCCGAATAAGGATTAAGTCCTTGGTTTCGGCAAATTCTTTGTAATGAGAAACAGTGAAGTAAGGAGCAGCTTGAGTTCCTCTAGCTTTGTAATCTTCAAGACCAGTGAAAAGTATGTGTGGCATCTGCACTGCATAATATGATAAAAATCAGGAAAAAGTAAAGAAATCAAAAAGTAAGATAAAATTCCGCTAAGAGGTGCCTCTTTTTAACAATATATAAATGGGTCAATCCCGGTTATGTTTTAGCTTTGACAGATTGCAAAGGTAAAGTCAAGAAAATTAGCTAAGAAGGAACGGGTTATAATAAAGCAAGAACAATAAGCAGTTTTGGCAGCATGCTAAACCTAAATTTCATTTTTGTCAAATAGGTGCCCTTGAATGTTTGTTATGAAGAAAATCATACCTTGCATAAACATCGTTGTGTAACCACTACCTTTCCACACCGGAAGCACGAAATAGCGGCTACAGAAAAAGGATTTTCTCAGAATAAAGATCTAAAAAACCTAAACGTAGTATGGAAAAACACAAGAACAAGATTGTTTGCGAAATCCAAACAAGAGAATTGTACTTATGGAAGCATTTTCCAATCACAAACCCATCTGGACCACTCACTGATGGTAATGTTTAAATGGGTAATGAGTCAAATTTACGCTTAGTAAAAATGGGAAGATTTTAGTATGAGACGGGTCATAACAGGTTGACCCAATGCATTTCTTTCCCAACAAAATAGATAATTATGTATAAATTACAAAAATGTATTATTGTCCAGTTTGGTTACTATAGTGGTTTATAAGGTTATATGCACTAAGAATACAGTTTTGGTGACTGTTTGCTTTGCAAAAAAATGCTTAAAATTTTACCCACTGAAAAGTTTGAAATTAATCATAACCCAAATCAACCTAGTTCATAAGTAAGGAGTTCAAAACCCCATGTGCTAGACCCTCCATGGGTAAGTCAAATCTAAGTGTTATGTTCTTCCTTATTCTGAAAGGATTTTGTGGCGGTAAGGCTTCCACAAAGCCTATATGAGTGTGGGATTCCACACATCAGGCAATCCCATTTATTAATAATAAAAGTGATGGTATAGGTTCCTGAAATGTCACTTTCAGGTGCCAGATGACAACAAATTAGCTTTAGCCTTCTAGTGTAAATTTCCCACTGCCCCTATAAGCGTTGTTGACTATAAACAATTGTAGATGCTCAATAATTACCAGTCAGCAGCTCGTTGTTCTAGTAGATGATACAACTTTGTCTTCATTGATGCACCAATATGACCTCTTCCTATATGAAACTGAACCGAAAATCACATCATTTGGTCAGCTACCATTTTGAAAATTGATTAAAGATGAACCCATGAGGCTCTTCATCACATACAAACAACAATACATATTGTACCCTTTCAATTTAATCTTGCTTAGTTTGGGTAGTGCAGTTCACTATCTACTTGTTAGATCTATAATGCCTGGCATACATTTATACACTTGGATTTTGAGAGGTCAAATAAATCAGCTTATATACAAATAAAACAGTTCCATTAATCTTATACCAAAAAAAAACACATCACATGTAGTAATTAAAAATAATACTTTACCAATTACAAATATTATTTACTCTTTTGAAAGTTGAGATTTATTAATCACCATATACGGTGGACTAATAAGTACTAATTATTACTACACTTCAGACTCTACTGTAAATTGAGAAAGTATGTGACCCCATAAGAATATGTTATATCATAGTCACATTCCACAGAGAGTCCATTCTGTTTGACGGTTAACACCATCAGATTTTAGATGAAATAAATGTTCTCCAAAGTTATAACAACGAGCAAATTTCATGTCTTCATGTTGGAAACTCGCATTGTATGCTAAAAACTTATGTCTGTTAAAATTATAACTACTTCATAAGTTCACGATAATGTACAAACTCTCTTAACTTTACCAAGCGTCTTTGAAGAGCAATTTCCGATAGCTACCTTCACCAACTTTTTGTTACCATTAAAAAGCGTTGACCCTACTCTACAAATATCCTACGGCACTAGTCAAGTGTTTGGTGTTAGTGTTTTGCACCTAAGACCCCAAACCCTCAAAGTTCTTATTACACGTTAGCTTGGATAGCAGCACTAAAAAATTACGTCAGTATGCTAAGCAGATTTTACATAAGGTAATGCTTAGGCCATATAGTTTCAAATAAAAAGAGAATATATCACACAAGAGCTTACATCATCCCAAATTGTAGCTAGATCCTCTGGAGTTTGAAGCTTTGCCCTCTGAACATCAATAATAGACTCCAATGGCTTGTGCTTCAACGGCTCAAACCCAGAGGCAAAACTTGAAAACCCGCGAGAACCAAACGAACCAACATAATCACCCGTAATGCAATGCTGATGAAACACACCAGGTGCTCTTCGCACCGATAATGCACGTCTTGACAGCCTGGCTGCTACACCTAGCATCGTGCTTATCTGTCACATAGCTATATCCATATAAGAATATATATATGTGTGTGTGTGTGTGTGTGATCAAAAAGAAACGTCGCTTCACATCATTTCAATTTCTACATAAACTGTTTCCAAAAAGTTTAGTTCTTTTAGACATTTCATCAAACAGTTGATAGCAAGTATAAAAAACTAGAACGAAAAAAATCCACCTATAAAGAAAAGATAATAAACTTAATTCATTTCATATGATAAAACTAATCATAACCCAGAAATATTCTTCTACAATATCATGGATTTATGAAATTACCAAATTAATTTAACAATAATAATATCCTAATACATAGTAAATGATAAAGAAAAGTATTATAAGTGTATACCTGAAATCTGTCGAAATTTTTAAAGATCCGGTGGCCGGAGCTGAGAGACGACGGTGGCCGGAGTGAGACGCCGGAGCTAATGAGAAAGAGTGCGTTCTGGGGGATGCGTTTAACTATATTTTTTAATTCATTTATTTTAATTATAATTCGTTTTAACTTTTAGAGTATGCATTTTTCTGGGCTAGACGTTAAGCCCAAATATAGAGAAATATAATTAAGTAATTATAAATAGAAAGTTTATTTAAAGCAGGCCCAGAAAGCCCGATTACATATTAAAAAGTCCCAATATAGAGCCCACAGTATTTAAGTTGGGTCACGCAACTTGAGTGTGCTAATAAATTTTAGATATGTTAAAATAGTAGTATCCCATATATAAAATCAAGAGAAAATTACATTTTTCGTCCTTCAACTTGTCAATTTTCACAGTTTTGCCCCTAAAGTGAATTAATTACAATAAAACCTCTAACGTTTGTCATTTTTTTCAATTTAGACACCGCGGCCAAACGGAGTTGTATTTGAGCCGTTAACCCTTACACGTGCGTTTCACGTGAGGGCAATTCTGCCCTTTCCTCTTTCGCGCATCTCTCTCTTTTATTTATTTCGAGCCCACCCCATTTCCCCCTTTATTTCCCAAAATCTTCCCTAAAGTTTGTCAAAAACCCTATCCGATCAAAAAAATGGGTACAAAAAATCAAGGCTCAATAGGAGTTACTCGAGATAAAGATTTCGATATTGCTTTGCACAAGAAACTATATGGTATGTTTTAGGGTTTATTATTATTAATATTATCAGTAATATATAATATTATTTAGGGTTTATTATTATATATATTTTATTTTTTGAAAAGTAACAAAAGTCGTTTTTCTTCATCATATGATTACCCAGAAATGTTCTCAATGGCAATACATTATGCTGGTTCTTTTACACCTTTCCCTGAAAGAAAGTATGTCGGTGGTCAGAAGGTCATGATAGACTGGCTCAATTTTGAAACTTTGGAGTTTCAGGTAAATGACTTCAAAACTGTGGTTGTAGAATTTGCAAAGGTTGATCCTAATACGCAACTGTTTTTACACTATAAGAAACCTGGTGGAGATTTGGATTTGGATCTTTTTCCTATATGTAATTATCAAGATTTAAGAAATATGATAATGCATGCTAGGAGAACTAGGTTTGTTGAGATGTATGTAGAACATGGTACAACATCAATAGGAAATAATTTTGAACTTGGTGAAACTAGTAGACCTTGTAGGAAATCGTTTGATGATGAGAATGTAGTTGATTTAGATGACAATGCAGTTGGTTTAGATGGCAATGCATGTGAAAAAAACATTGCAGATGACAATGCAGATGCTTTAGAAGGTTCTGATGGTCCTACTGAGCCACCTGGCTTTGAAGGGTGTAATTTTGCTAAGGCAAAACAACATATTGAAGTTGATAAGGCAGAACAACATATTGAAGTTGAAAATGAGGAGGATTTCCCAGTGGATGAGAGTGACAAGGTTCATGATGTACATGTAGATATATCTAAGTTTGATAGAACATTTAGCAGGCTTCATGTTAACTGGCTAGGAAAAGGAGTAGAATCAAGTGTAGGAGAGTTGAAAGTGGGTGAAGAAGTCATTGGGATTGACTTTGATGCTTATGACAGTGGTGTAGGTTCTGATTGTGATGATCCAGTTTCCAAAAGAAAAATGCAGATTAAGGAGTTTCAAAATGAGCAGAAAAACAATGTTGGCAATGTCATTAAACCACCATTCTATATTTCACAATCATTTGCTGACAGAGAACAAGTGACAGTTTTGGTAAAACAACATGCAGTTGAAACAAATAGGAATATTAAGTTTGTTAAGAATGATTCGTTAAGGGTTAGAGCTAGATGTTATGGCCATGTTCCATGTGCAAAAAAGGAAGGGGGTAGACAAAGGCCTGTTATAAAGAAGAAGGTTCAAACTAAAGGTTCAAAAGGTGAAGGTTCAAAAACTGAAGGTTCAAAAGGTGAAGGGGAGTCAAGTAAGGGCAAAGAGGTGATTTCAGAGAAACCCACTTGTCCCTGGACCCTACACGTGTCAAAACCAGAAGGAAAGGATCGTTGGACTGTGAAGACTTTTAATAGTGAGCACACATGCTTAAGATCCAGAAAATTAAGTGCAGCCAACTCCACTTTTTTAAGTGAACATGTGAGTGATATTGTGAGAACCAATCCAGACATCTCTGGTGAAGCAGTTGAAGATCATTTGTCAAAACAATTTGGAATTAACATCTCCAGGATGACTGCTTATAGAGCCAAGGATAAAGCAGTTAAGAAGTTGAGGGGAGACTACCATGAGCAGTTTTCATTGCTAAGGGAGTATATAATTGAGTTGAAACATAGGAATCCAGGCACCACTGTTAAGTTGGATTTTCATCCAACCACAACAGAACAGTTTGAGACTAGGGTTTTTAGGAGAATATTTGTGTATCTTGGTTCATTAAAGAAGGGCTTTCAAGAGTTAGGTAGGGAGCTATTGGGGTTAGATGGGGCTTTTATGAAAGTTCCCTACCCTGGTCAATTGCTAACTGCAGTAAGTGTGGATGGGAACAATGGGATCTATCCTGTTGCATATGCACTGGTTGAAGCTGAATGCAAGGCATCCTGGGAATGGTTCTTGGAGTGCCTTGGGGATGATTTGGGACTGCCCAACAATGTTAATTTCACATTCATATCTGATAAGCAGAAGGTAAGTATAATTCTTGTTTAATTATTGTTAAATATAATTTAATTATTGTTTAATATAATTTAATTATTGTTAACCATTTTCTGCAGGGTATCCTTCCAGCCATCAATAAAGTCTTTCCTAGTGCAGAGCATATGTTTTGTTTGAGGCACATCAATGAAAACATGATTGCAAAATTTAGAGATGGTGGATTGAGTGAAAACCTTTGGTTTACAGCCACAAGAACAACCCATGCTGAGTTTGAGAATGCAATGTCAGAAATCCAGAGAATCCATCCTGAAGCTTATGATTATTTGAGAAAAATTTCAGCCCAATCTTGGTCTAGAGTACACTTTTCAGGTACATGTTAATTGTGTAATTATAATATGTTAGCATTTTATGTAATTGTGTAATTATAATTGACCATATATTTCTAGTATATGTGTTAGCATTTTAAGTAATTGTGTAATTATAATATGTATTCATGGAGAGCAAAATGTGACATCCTTTTAAACAACATTTGTGAATCATTCAATAGTAAACTAGTTAAGGGAAGAGACAAACCAATCATCACTACTTTAGAGTTCATTAGGGAGTATCTAATGAAGAGGATTGTTAAGGTGCAAGAAGTTATTGACACATGTCAGGGTCCACTCACTCCAACAGCCACAGAAATTCTTGAAACAAATAAGAAGGATGCAGAAAAGTTTAATGTTATATGGAATGGGGAAAACAGATTCCAGGTTAATGGGCCATGGAATGAACAAGTTGTGGTTGATATGCAAAATAGAGAATGTTCTTGCAGGAAGTGGCACTTGACAGGGATACCTTGCAAACATGTTGTTGCTGTTCTTTGGAAAATGGATAAGTTTGGTTATGATGTAGGTGAGGTTGAAGACTGGGTGCATACTGCATATACTTTGCAGACATGGCAGCAAGTGTATTCAAACAAGGTTGAACCAATTGTTGGTGCAACCTACTAGGAAAAAAGTAATAATCCACTGAAGATTCTGCCTCCTAAACACCACAAACAAGTTGGGAGGCCAAAAAAGAAAAGAAAGAGAAGCCAATATGAGAATGAACCAATTGTGAGAGGTAACAAACTGTCAAAGAAAGGGGGAACTATTACTTGTGGAAATTGCAAGAACAAGGGTCACAACTCCAAGACATGCAAAGGACAATCAAGCCAAGCAACTGAAAACATGTATGCAATCCTTCCAAGTAGGTTTATTTACATAACTTGAGTATTAATTTTTTCCTAAAATTGTAATATGTGTTTGTTGTAGGCCAAGAAAGAAGGCATCCAAGTCCAAGTCAGCCACTCAACCTTCTACAAGCCAAGCAAGTCAATCTGCTGCTCAAACACCTACTGCCAGCCAACCAGGTCAATCAAGCCAAGTAAGTCAAGCTACAACTGTACTGAAGCATGTTTCCAGTCCACGTGGAGTTCAATGGGTTGCACCTAAGGGGTTTGCAGGGCCAAGGTCTAGAGCATGAAGCCTGAAGCCTGCTTAAGTATTTATCTATGTTTTATGAATTTCAAAACAATATTAGGTGTTGTGTTTGTTTTATTTTGTTTTCTGGATACAAACTTTGGTAATGTGTTGTGTTTGTCATGCTTAAGTATTTATCTACTTAAGTATTTATCTACTTTATTTAGGTCAAAACTGGTAATGTGATTTGTATTGCTTTCAAGATTACCATACATTACAAGATTACATGACTAAATTATAAGACAAAAACTGCATTACATTGCCTGCAAATGCATAAAAGCATTGACTTCTAAAAGAGTAAAAACCATTGCCTGCAAATGCATTACATTGCCTACAAACTACAAAAGACTAAAAACCATGGATTTCCCTTTTTTTTTTCATTTAGTGGATACACATGAAATCCACATAACCAGACAAAAGAAAACTCAACTTCCAATCAGTCCTAACTTCATATTTCTTGCTTGTTGTTCCTTGAACTTCAATCGATCTTCCACTTTGTTTTTGGCCCTTAACAATCCAGGAATTATTTGCACGGATCTTGGACACATAGGTGGGTCAAACCATGCGAAAAACCCACATCTTGGTACCTGAAAATTATGGTTTAACAATCCCTTAAAAATTCAAAAATTAAAAAACTAGGGCTTTTTTACACTTACCCGAGAACAACAAAAGAACCTTCTCCGGGGGTTGGTGTCGGTCCATGAACACATTACATTGGCAACAAGACCACAATAACATCGAACCATGGTGTGTTTTGAGGTTATGGAGTTTTAGGGTTTTTGTTAAGAAGCAAATAAAGAAGAAAAGGGAAAGAAAGGTGTGTGTAACGTTTGTATATATATATATATATTATTTAATCTTTATTAAACTAAAACGAACGTTATATGGAGGAAAGGACAGAATTGCCCTCACGTGAAACGCACGTGTAAGGGTTAACGGCTCAAATACAACTCCGTTTGGTCGCGGTGTCTAAATTGAAAAAAATGACAAACGTTAGGGGTTTTATTGTAATTAGTTCACTTTAGGGGCAAAACTGTGAAAATTGACAAGTTGAGGGACGAAAAATGTAATTTGTGTCTGGTATGGCCGACTTTGTGTCTGGTCGTGTTGTGGCTCAGGCTGCACAACGTAAACGTGCCAAGTACAAGGCTAAGTGTGTGGATATTGATTATGGTTTCTTTTCATTCTCAGTCTCTTCCTTTCGGTAACTTGAGAAAGATGTCGCGGTATTACTCAAGCGAATTTGAAAGTTTTATGTAACACAAGACATTGGGGCACGTGCTGCTGCCATATATTTAGTAGGATTAGTTTGCTATCGCTAAAGGAGTGGGGGTCCAGATAGTATCTCGGCTCCCCACTAACTTTTTGTAATATCGTTTGGTTTTCTAATGAAGTTATAATAATAATAAATAACAACAACAACATTAATAACAATGTAATACATTTATCATAACTTTTTTTCTTTGATCACTGGATCGTTCCGTTTCTTGAGATTGTCATCTTAATCTTAATCTTAATCTTAATATATACTATAAGACAGTTGAACTAACAACTTATTAACCAATCAAATCGCTCAATTTTATCATATTGATTTTCGCTTACGGCATCATTTAGATTAACTACAAATTAAAAATCCTAATAATCATTATCCAAATACATTATTATATTAATATTCATTAATTTACACTTTTCTGTTTTCCATCAATAATTTATACTTTTTAGCCCTGAATACTTAATTTATATTTATTTTTAACCATCAACTTGAGGGATTTTTTTTAAATTTAAATTAAAACAATTTCAACATATGAAATATTGTCTACAAAAAACTATTTCAAAACCTAATGATTTATTAATCAATCAAATCGCTCAATTTCATCAAATTGACTCTGACTTATTAATTGTTTTTTTATCAATAGTTTACACTTTTTAGCCATGAATACTTAAATTATATCTATTTTTAGTCATCAATAATTATCATAGGAGAGGTGATTGAGAATAAACCTATTCATATTAAGGGTCCGCATCATTATCAAATACGTATACTTAAATGTCAAGTAGAGGATCACAAGTATGTTTATATTAAAATTCTTAATTATTTTGCATACTAATATCACATTATGAGTATAACTGGTTTCAAAATATTATATAACAGAAAAATTATTATAGCACGTGTCTTATGGAATAACTACGCCAAATAATTCCATCAATATGTCTCGGCTAATAATGATAGTGACGAACCTGCTGTGATTATTGTAATACAACTTGCAACGTATGACACTTGGAACCGTATATTTTCAAGTTATAAGCTTTTATAACTTAAATGTATGAAGATCTAATAATTGATAATATCGCAAACCCCGTGTGTAGTGTTGGACACGGGTCTAAAATCTAGTATGTGACTAGATATAGATAATTTTAAAAAATAAGATAATAATAATATAACAACAACAATAATAATAAAGGAACTTTTTTGGTTTCATGCACCGTCAGACGGTACCCAAAATGCACATTTCATAGATTTTATTTCGATAAGTCACCATCTATATACATGAATTGTAAGATATAATTTTTTCAATTGTTTTTAACTAGTTTTAAACTTATGACATCTAGTCTTTATAATTTGTTGAGCCATATGGTCATATGATGGTACCATTGGGGTTACAAATTTACAATTAACAGTTAACAAAACATAGCCAACCATTGTTAGCCCAATCAGGGCTAAGTTGAGATAAGACGTTTTATTTTTGATAAGTAGTGAAATTAGATTTAAATTTTGAACACGTGTAATATTTAAGATAGTATATGAAAAGTAAATTAACGTTTAGCTGTTTAAAAAAAAAACAATAAAAGTTAAATTAAGGTGATAAAGTAAACGATCAGTTTAATTAGCCCTTAAAGTTTTGATCCCAAAACAAGTATGGATTTTACGTGAACGGATCAAGTGTTTCTATATGTGATGCCTCCCCCTCCCCCTAGCTATGGGCTATATGCCTATATAAGTATATATATGGTTGTGAGATTATATTATACAGAGTGATATATATATATAGCCAGCTAGAATGCAATAAGTTAATTCAATCACGTATAAAAAGTAAAGTCATTTAATTTGTGGTTATTGATCAGTGATACAACAGCTATGATATTTGGGATCGATCATGTGTGTATGCTAGGAATTAGAGGCCAAAGTTAAAGGATTAAGTGCAAGACAATACATGTGATCAATTATTGATCATGATGTGATAAATGTACGTGTATTAACGAACACAACTCTTATTCACGAATTCAATATCTGAGTACTCTTTCCTTTAACCAAGACGTAATGCTCTTTTTTAATACTATATACTGTATTCAATAATGCTCAAGTGTTCAACTATTTTTTCCACCATATTTCACTTTCAATCAATAATATAATCACACTTTGAAACATTTATAATATGGAAATGCTAACAAATGCCCTAGGGCATCATTTTACCAACATTTATTATTTTAAATATTCCATATTTATATCTCACTTGTATTAATTATATTAAATTTATTTTATTATTCCCATTTTAACCTTCCCAAATATTTGTTTCATTTATATAGAATTTGTTTTGTTATTTCCATTTCATATAATGTTTTTTCTAACCTCGTTCCTTTCATGTACTAAACAAAATATTTTAATAATAAATGTCTTATGTCTTATTATAAAACTAGCACACGTTATCCACGCAATGCGTCAGTAGTCTTAGCGGGGATAATGTGGTGGTGGGGCGATGATAGATGAGACGTCGATTGGTGTAGATAATTGATGTAAAAGGTTAATATAAAAATATTTTAAAAGATAAACGATTGATAGTGTAATTTAATTATTAATGTTAAGGGATAGTGTAGGTGAAAATATTTTAAAAGGTATTAAGTGAAAATTATTACATATTTTCAACACTTTTAAAATAAAGTGTTGTTTTTTATAATATAGTAATATAGATAACTTTTAAAATATATATAAAAAATTAATCTTATTCAAGTTAGTATATACTTTAAAATAATAATTTGTATCTTGCATTTGCAAAAACAATTAATAAAAGACCCAGAAAACTTTAATTGAAAAAGTATACCATGAAAGGTGCCAAAATAACACTTATTTGAACAAACTAAACAAAATGAAAACTATTTGGACATGGCGAAGATCAAAGAACAATTAACGTTTTAGAATCTGTAATTTATTCTTTTGATTAAGGAAAGGGTAAAATGGGAACTAAACATAAAGATAATATACTAAATACAAATGCGAGATATAAACATGGAAATTTGTAGATAATAAATGTTTGTAAAATGATGCCGTGGGGCATTTGTTAGCTTTTCCCTTATAATATTGTATGATATATACAGATACATAGAAATTCAATAATTGTTCGTATTGTATTTATTGGTATGACAACGTACATATAATAATATGCCAGGACAGGGGGAGGGGTCGTTGATTATTCGTCCTTTGTTTATCATGGACAAGATTGATCGATCAATAAACTGTAAATGGGCTGGACCGGTGGGTTTTATTCTATTATTCAATAAAATGTTGACAAGATTGGTAAGCTTTTTGACATTAAGAAACTCCATTTCGAATCTCATTTCTTACATTTGTAAAAGTAGATTAATAAGGGTTTTACGAGAGTCCTGGTTTCTAGGCATATATATAATTTAGCAGTTCGGTTGAATAGAATGTCGTTCAAACAAAAAAGTTGTTGGCAAACTGACAATTAATGGGCCGACAAAAGGGTGAAACATGTATTTCAATTTATGAAATCCTTCAAGATGATGTACTTTTTTTTTTGAAAAGTAACTTTTATTCACAAATCGCCAAACTCAAATAAATTGTGAAGTGACATGTATACAAACACTAATAATTACACTTATACATTAAAGAAAATCCAATCTTGCCAACTAATTGAGCAATGCCTCGAGCGATTTTTGTACCATAAATAACTTGTAGTCTTAATCTCATGGATGACCTTCTCCACATCAATATTCTTGCCTTCGAATTTCAATTCGTTCCTTGTCTTCCAAATGCACCAACATGTAACAAAGACCACACCTTTAAATACTTTTTCCCCTTTTCAATTCGTTCCTTGCCAACTAATTCAAGATGATGTACTCGTAATCATCTTTTGCATACATAGTGCATAGTGGTATATAAACTGGTAATAATAATGCATTTTGAATGCATTCGAAGAGGCAATCGGTTCAAACTTTACTATATAGTTTAGAATCATTGATTATCTTGGTACGTGTCTACGTGAATATATTAGCGGTTTCTTGGAAAATTGTAGCCAATAAATTAGTCTATACTCTATTACTCTTATATATAAGAGATAATTTCATTACATATCCTTGGGGTTTGTTATTTTTTCATTTTTCATCCTTCTCGTTTTTTCGTATCATTACATATTCCTATGGTGACTTTTTGGTTCATTACATACCCCTTCTTTTAACGGACGTTTGTTGCCCTCCGTCAACCTTATCATGCGCAATATCACGTGAGGGTAGTTTAGTCTTTTCAAAATAAAAGTCTTCTTCCTTAAATCTAAGGTCGTGTGTGGGTGGAAAGTAAACTCTGATATATATATATATATATATATTATAAGAGGGTGTTGTAAAGTGAAATTAAAAGGGAATGGACAAAAATACCCTCACGTGATATGCACATGATAAAGTTGATGGAGGGCAACAAACACCTGTTAAGAGAAAAAGTATGTAATGAAGCAAAAAGTCATCATAAGAGGGCATCTATTAATACGAAAAAACGAGAGAGATGAAAAAAGGACAAACCCCAGGGGTATGTAATGAAATTAACTCTATATATAAATATAACAATAAATAAATAAATGTGTGCAAACATGCTTAGAAGTGCAAATTTTAAATGCGTATATGCTAATCACAAGAGTTTAGTTATTTACTCGTAGATGATGCCACATCTATACCCCTTATAAAGAGTATTAGATCTCTTAAAATTAAACACCCCTACTTAAACATAAACCCTTATATACCTTCCTTTCTCCCTATCTATCTAATCATTACACACTCTCATCAATCTTCTATCACCCTTCGGCCTCCGCCACCGCCCTCCTTCTCCACCGCTTCTCTCAATCTCCACCACCGCCTCCCTTTTATATCGTCTTCACCTTCTAGCCACTACAACGTGCGGGTACTATGCTATTTTTTCCATATTTATATTTGGCATAATCTTTATGTCTATTTTTAGGTTTATACTCAATATTTATACTTACACGTACATAAACTAACCACATTTTGCATATCTTTTAAGTGTGTGGAAATTTTATTTTGTGTTATAAATTAATTAATTAATTAGAGACTTCTAATATTGTTAGATTTCCACCTTAGAATTAGATCATGTTTCAAAACCTTATTGAACTAACGTTTGAAAAGGTGAATCAAACTATATCAATTAAAAGTTTAAATGTTTACGCATTTCTAAGTGAGTTTTTAACAGAAAAATACTCCATAATTTATTTATGCACATTAACACTTATAAGCTAGCTAGGTTGTTATAGTTAGCATTTTGGATTGTAAAAAAATTACGAAAACAACCATATATAAACGACATTAGAGATAAATTAATTACTCCATATATCTACCATTCAATGCCGAAACCTAACAAAATTTAATTTTAAAGTATAGAAGTGCCTATAAAAGGATTGAAAGATATATATGTACATACATTGAACAAATCATACTCAAGTCATATTTCTCGTAATTCAACACGATCTAATATAAATGTATATGTTTTGATCATATATATATATATTGAAAATGAAACATATGACGACGACATTGGTGTATCTTAACCTAGTAGTAATATTGACGTCGTTCTTGTTCAACGATGTCATGATGACATGCTGCAATGGTCAGCATGTCATAGAGAATGAACATAAGCTTAGGGTTATTGCAGCTAAGTACAACGTTACATCCATTATAGTGTTTGGTGATTCGAGTGTCGATCCTGGTAACAACAACGATCTTCCCGACACGTGGCATAAAGGCAATTTCTTGCCTTACGGGAAAGATTTTGTTCGTTCAATACCCACAGGAAGGTTCACAAATGGCAGACTCGCCACTGATTTCATCGGTAATTAACATTTTAATCAGTGATAATAATACTCTTGCAATTCATGAAATTAATATTACTGAAAACTTTCAGCACTACAAACTAAATCAATAAATAAATATGCATGCATATATATATTAGTAATATATGATGCATTAATTGTGTTAGATTCTAGCTACTCGTAGCTAGCATGGGCGATTTGTATATATATATATATACTGATAATAATTAATAATTTGCTTGGTTATTAATTGTGTGAATGCATATATATATATGCAGCTGCTGCTTTAGGTTATAGATCAGAAATAAAAGCGTATTTGGATCGAAATCTGAAGGAAGAAGACCTGGTGCATGGTGTTAGTTTTGCATCAGGCGGTTCTGGTTATGATGATTTCACAGCCAGTATTACTGTAAGCGACCTGCTTAATTAAACATTACTATAAAATCAACTACCTAACTAATGATTTAGCAGATTATACTAATTAATTAAGGTTTTGCTAACTACGGCATTAACACTATAGTGGTATAGTAGTTAATGTACTAAAAAATTATTGTATGATTACCATAAAATTCGGGCCAGAGTAAACTTTTGATATGAGAAAATATAATATTACACGTTAATGATCATTCTACACAAGCCTTGGGTTGTATTTGACATGTTCCTTTACATAAAACTAGTTAATCAATCCGGATTCAATCCGGACAGTTAAAAACCTGTTTCTATTATAAATGAAGATAAACATATTTATAATAGGTAAACTTTGATGTTAATATTATCGAATTTAATAAAACTTTGAACATAACAATTATTTAAAAGATTCAAAACACCTGTACATATTGTATATTCGAAACTTTTGGATACTTAAATGAATACACACATAAAAGTGGTTTTCAAAAAATCTAAAAGTCGACAATAATGTTAAAATGCAATGTGCACTTACTAATAATAGAACCAAATTTGCGAATTGCAAGGATTCGAGTCAAAAATATGAAAGGAAAATAATACATAAAATTGAATGGTAAAATTATAAAAGAAAGAAAGGAAATTAAAAAAGTTGTTAAATTAAAAAAGATATACTTTTTGTAATATTACATCATCTTTTTCATCTTTTTTAAAAATAAGGTGTGTAGAATATTTCTAATTTGTCACATCAATTTTTTTTATAATTAGTCCTAATGCCCGTACGATGTACGGAAGCTATATAAATTGTATCATAAAGAAATTCAAATATACCTTATACATGAATAGTGAGTATATAAATTATGGTTAAAGTAAATCGATTATCGAAGCTAAGTTATAATTAAAGGTAATAAGTGTGTAACGATAAATATAATATATGTTTAGTTAAAGTTTTGAATTTACCATAACTTTTATAATTACATCAAAATCGGAACTTGTAAGCATAGTGGATGACGGCAAATAACCTTGTGATTTTGGATCAAAAACTCAAATTTTTTAAGGCTTCATGTTAATAACTTATTATTATAAGTAATAGGAGTTGAAGAATGACAAAAGAAAATAAGACAATTTTTGACAATTTTTTTAATGAGAAAATGATCAATCAAATAAGGTTATAATGTGTTTTATATTTATAAGCCAAGTGTTAAAGTTTAATTCCAAGTCTAATAAGCAAATTGAATCTTAATACAATTAAAAAAATCTAATTTAATAAAAATAAATAAATAAATTGACACATGTCGATTAATAATTACGTTACGTGTCGTTTTAAGAACATCTCAATCCTGTTTTAGTTTATTGGTAGATAGATGTACTTAGTTCATATAGTACGAAATTTCACATTCATCGATTCATTGGTGTTCAAATGATTAACAATTAAAACCATCAAGAAAAAACAACTAGCGCAATCATCTTAAAAACTGTATAGTAAGATAGTACTGTTGAGTATTGACGTGCATGTGCGAAAAAGTCCAAACATGTCATTAAATCTTAAAACATTAAAACAGACCATACATAGAGTTAATTTTCAAATTTATTACGTAAGACAGAATTATGGCTGTTAGACCATACATGGGTCAGTGAATATATATGCGTGGGATTGAGATTCTCTAAAGTTAATATCAATTTTATAAGTAAAGTTGATGGATGTGGACCATTGGATTAAAATCAATGTTTAAGATTAAAATATCACTTTTAAATCTTAACCTTTGATTTTAATTCAATGGTCAAAATTATCTTAACTTTACCTATAAAGTTACTATAACTTTAGGGAATCTCAATCCATATGTGTGGTTGTTCTATATCCAAGTTGGGTGTAGAATCCTTCACATCTTGATTCTTTAATTTATAAAAAAATGTAACACCTTGTCTTACCACAATACAATAGTTGCTCGGACAAACGTCCCAGAAGGGTCACCCATATGGCATTACTGTCGTCCGAGCACACTTAACTGTGGAGTTTTCTTTTCATCCACAACCAATGTGCCCAAAAAACGTTGTGTTATGAGGTGAATGATACTACTTATAGCAAGAATCTCTTTCGTATGTCAGCGATGTATGCTTATGTGAAAAAACTTAAATAGAGCGTAGTATTTAGTTTTCATAAATTTATAAACATACCTCCAATGTAAGTTTTCTTGTTGATGTGTAGAATGTTATATCTCTTAAAAAGCAATTGAGCTACTTTAAGGAGTATAAAAGTCGTCTAGCAAAGCTTGTTGGAGAAGATGATGCTCATAAGATTGTAGAGAATGCGGTTTTCGTGTTAAGCATGGGTACAAATGACTTTTTACAGAACTATTACGTTGATCCTACTCGACCCAAGATGTTTACCATCACCCAATACCAACGTTACCTAATCAACTGCATGGAAACTTATGTCAAGGTAATTAAATCATTCTAACTTGTTCTTTGGCAACAATTTACGGCTAAATTAATGGAAACTTGTTCATTGGTTATTTCCATATATATAATGACAATCTTTCCTTTTGGTTTAAATGGTATAATTGGGTAGAAGAAATTGAAATACAACTTGTGATCTTTAAGTTAAAGTTTATTTTTAATAATGTTTAACATTTTAGAAAGGTGAATTTTAGTTTTGAGGGTCTAAACTATGTTAATTGTCTTATATAGGAAATGCATTCGGTTGGAGTAAGAAGATTGGCAGTTGTTGGAATGGAACCATTTGGTTGCATGCCTCTGATAAAAACATTAAAGAACAGTGCGGTTAAATGCAGTGAAGATATGAACCAAGTGGCCATCTCTTTCAACTCTTTATTGAAAGCAAAGTTGTCGGCCCTCAAGGCAACATTGGGCATGAGAATTGCCTTTGTTGAAATATATGGTCTCATTCAAAACATTTTAAAACACCCATCAAAATATGGTCAGTACTTATATATTATATATATTATCCCTTCATAATTTATTTACTTCGAATATAAATACTTTGAAGCTAGTGTTCGATCATTGCTTTAATTAATTTGTTTTTGGAGTACAATTTGAAACGAATGATATGATTTACACAATAGATACGATATTGGCAGGTTTTAGAGAAACCGAAAAGGGTTGTTGTGGATCTGGATTAACAGAGTTTGGAACAGCCTTAAAGGGGTTGAGTATGTGCACGGACCATTCAAAATACGTATATTGGGATGCGGTCCATTTCACAGAAAACATGTATTTTATCATCGCAGACGAGGCTGTAAAATCTATAATCACAAGTCTTTAATTAATTAGCTCCAAACACATTATCCCACCATCTATCTCGTTTATGCTGTGATCGGGTACAACAACACAATTAAGGGTCAAAAGTCACATCCCACGAATGTTGGTTTATGAATATTTATAAAAGCAACAGGGGCTTTCACTATTATCAGGCCCTCTAATTACTCCATTTCAGTAGTGTTAGGTGTAATTTTGTTGTCTCGGTCAATTTCTTCATGTGTATGTCGTTGAAGGTTTTACGTGTAAGCTTGCAAGTTATCTTTAAAGTTACAATTAATTAGTATAATTAAATGTATGAATATTGTTTGCTTTCTTTTATATTTGAAGTTAATGAAGTTATTTTCTATCTTATATATTTATTTCTATACTAGATTTTAGACCCGCGTCTAACACTGGACACGGGTTTACGATATTAACAATATTATATTATTATACATTTAAATCATAAAAGCTTATAATTTTAAGGATATACGTTTCTAAGTGTTATATTTTGTAAGTTTTAGTACAATAATCATAGGTTCGTTACTGTCATTATTAGCCGAGACATATTGATGGAACGGTTTGGCGTAGTCATTCCACAACGCACATGTTATAAAAAATTCTTTTTTATAGAATATTTTGAATCAAGTTGTACTCATAATATGATATTATTATGAAAAATAATTAAGAATTAAAATATAAACATATTGTAATCATGTGACATTCAACTATATGTATTTGATCATGATGCTGATCCATAACACGGATATGTTTGTTTTCAATCACATGTCATATATATGATAATTAGATAACAATTAGAATTGTTTTTATAGTTTTTTGATAACAATTAGGACTATTTATCTGAGTGACAAAGGTAACTTTAAATATTATTACGCAAAACTAATATATAAAAAAGTAGAAAATTATGTACCTTTTTTTATTAGAGATCATATGAATTTTGAATAGAGTTCATATTGATTTGGATTTAGTATTTAAGTACCTCTCTGTTATAAATCGTGTTTTGTTATATGATCATCTCATTTCTGTGAAAACTAAATATTAAAATTTGTAATTTATAAAAATCTAATCTAATATTTGTTAATAAGTCATTACGTGTTGAAAAAATTTTTTATAGACAATATTTCGTATGTTGAAACTTTTTTAACTAATTAAATGATTGTAACCTTTTACAAATTCTGTCATGGCAAAAAATAAATATAAATTAAGTATTCAACGCTAAAAAGTGTAAATTATCGATGGAAAACAAAAAAGTGTAAATTAATGAGATTTTTTCTACAATTTATTATAAATACTAATATAATAATATATTAGGATAATGATTATTGTGATTTTTAATTTGTAGTTTATCTAAATGATGACATTGAGCGATTTGATTGGTTAGTAAGTCATTAGTTCAACTGTCTTATAGTATATATTAAGATTAAGATTATGATTAAGATTGACATTGTTCATTTAATTTTTTTAAATTCTATTTTTTAGTTAACTAGTATTAAGTATTCACGCGCATAAACAAAGGGGTAAAATAAGATGATATTGTTACACATTATTAATTACGACCAATAGTACTCGCGCAATACGGCGGTGAGATGGTGGAGGTGATAGGTCATAGGAGGTGATAAGTCATAGGAGGTGATAAGTCATAGAGTATGATAACCGAATGCTTTAGAGGTACGAGCTCCGTACTCGGATTTAAAAATTTGTCAAAAGTATGTCGAATGACATCTCTAATGAGAGAGCATGAAGATTTAAGAACACCCATACAATTTTTATAATTTATCGATATACGGTTTTTGAGATAAAAGATTTTGAATAAATTAGAGGAATAAAATGATTTATAAAGAAGTAAAAAAAATGAGTGATTGAGATTTAAGAAAAGAGAAAAACATGAGTGGTTGTGATTTAAGGATATTATATGTACATTAAGAATGAGGATAATTTAGTTAGTTCAAATCATCTTTTGAGATTTAAAAAAAAAACAAAATGCTTTATAAGATAGCATAGAAGTCGGGTAAAATCTGAATCACAAAACCAAAAAACACAAGTTGTTGAATCATCTACTCACTATTATTCATACATTGTCCTCTAAACATCTCCAGAATTCAGAACATATTTATTGAATGGAAAATCCATACACTAGTTATATATGGGAAGTGATATTCATACCACTGTTTCTGATTGATGTACCACAATGTACAAGTTTTACAGATGACTGTACAAGCTAGTATTGCACAAGTGTGGTACATCAATTAAAACAAATGGTACGAATATCACTTCCCGTTATAGATGGTATTCGATTTTGATATGGTCACAAAAAATACGTTTGTTTTTTTTTTAACAATCACAAAAAATAATGTTAACTTTTCGATGAACAAACAAAGCTGAATTAAATGTTCTTTCCCTCTAATCATTTTCAACTATTTTCTTTCACCGAATGATATAAAATCTTTAACTTTAGTTGACTATTGTTTTGTGTTTAATTTCTAATGATAAGAGTTTACCCGAACTAATGTCTATACTATTTTAAAGTCTCGAGTTCGATCTTTTATAAGGATGGCAAAATCTTGGGGTTTTTCCCTTTAAATACTTGTAACGACTCATGGTCAAAAAATATCTTTGTTTATACGTGCAATGTTTTACCATTATACGCTGAGGTTTCTCCGATGTCATATACCGACTGAATGTTCGGGGAAAAAAAATCTCCATTCAAAGTACTGAACTCCAGGGCTAGTAATATTTGATCCAAATAAATAACCCAGAACTCATCAATTTATTTGATATTTATGTCCCAGATCGAATAACCCACCAACCTAATAACCGTTTAATCAAGTTGGGCATATATTTCAAACGAGTTGATGGGTTTACATCGGTCGCATTTCGTGTGCCCTAGTGTAGGTGGAGGTTTAAGCGGTGAGAAAATAAGTCAAAAGAAAAAAAATTATTAAAAATAAAATAAAATATTAAATAAAAATAAAATAAGCGTCTTATTGGGCCGTACATCATGAAACTAATTTGGGTAGGTGGAAAAAAGAAAATAGTCTCATTGGGCCGTACATCATGAAACTAACTTGGGTAGCTGGTACCGTTGGACTAACAAATGCTTAATAGATGTCCAGTAGCTGGTTCTGTTGGACTAACAAATGCGTCATAGATGTCCAAACTATATAAGTAAATACATATTAGAATTTTAGGGGGTGTTCGATTTCCAAACCAATGGTGGATCATTCTATATCGAGCCTTATTTTAGAAACTCATTTTTTTATAACTATATTAAAAACTTTTAAATTATATATTGAATTACATGTTTTTTTTTTTCATTTACATGTGAAACGTTATAAAAAAACATATCGTAAAAGAAAGCTTTTTTCAAAACCTTTTATATACTCATTTGTTAACATGTGAACGAAAACATGAACATATTCACAAGTTCACAAAATGTTATTTTGAAGGTTTTTTAAAAAAGTTTTCTTCTACAACATACTTTTTTATATCATTTCACATGTGAATGAACAAAAAAAAAACACTTAAACAAATATATTATTTAAGAGTTTTCATGGTTCTTAAAAAAAAATGGTTTTCAAAATAAGGAAACTCTTATATCTTATATTTATATTAAAATTTCTTAGATAGTTAGATGTAAGTTAAGATATGATTTCAATTATTTATTTATCAATGTTGATTTATATCACTATTTTTCTATTCTCGCCCCTTTTTTTCTTATCTTTCAAGAAACATTATTTGTGTGTATGCGCACAAACATACAAAAGCTAGTATTCAGTAAGTTACTTTTTTTTTTCCCAACATATTGAGAACATCTGAGAAACCGAGATTTAAAAGGTAAAAAATAATTTATTACACAATATAAACATTTTTGTATAGTTTATTACATTTTTTTAAACTTCAAACCCATTAAATAAACAAAAACTTTCATTTTGAATTAGATTTTATGATTTTTCAAAATGATTTTATGATTTATATAGAATTGGTTGTCATTAAACACTGCTAACAACTAACTGTCCTTGAGGAATAAGTTGGAAAAAACTCCTTTTCTAATTGGCAATCTTGTGTATATATCTTGAATTGTTTTCTAGAGCCATATCACTCGGTCCATTTTAATAGGTGAACTATCAAGACAGTTGGTAGGTAGCAAAATCCATCACATGCCCCTCGTAATAATGGTCACATTAATTATTCTCACAACCATTTAGACAAAGGAAAAATGGGGAAATCAAAAGATAAGCGAGAAACAACATTGATGGAACTATGATGCGCATAATTTTTCAAGTTTCATGGTTTTGATTCCGGTATCAAAAACTGAAAATGATTTTCAAGTGAAACTGAAACTTGTATCTTTAGTACTTTCCATAATCGGTACAGGAAAAAAAGTATCCAAATAAAAGGTTCATAGGCATGGATCGGTATAATGTTTTGGTGACTTTTAAAATCGGTACCTTTGTACGGGACGACACCAGTTACACTTACACACACATTCCTAAATGGAACAACACATGTTTCTGAAAGAAAAACAAAAAATTTAAGTTAGCCTTAAGACAAACGGTACGTATAGTAATGCTTTTTTGAAAGGCGGCTGGTATCCCGACCACTTTTTTGTTAATTAAACTAGACTATCGCTGCAAATAGTGGTGTTTTTGTCCATATCCAACTATTTACAGCGATTACTAACAGGGGCCCCGCTATTTTTTGCCAGAATTATCATTACAGACAGGGGGCCTGCACCATTTGCAGCGACTATCGCTGCAAATAGTATGTGTGGTCTAGATACCAAAAAAGCTTGGTTGGAATATAAACCCCTTTTTGGAATCTTAGATATTACATAGATTTTTAAAATAATATACATCGTGAAATTATTTACAAAAAGAAACGTAGCATGTATATTATTTAAGTAGGTTATTTGATATCAACCCGGAAAGTGAATTAGTTTTATTAACTAAGTAGATTATTATCGCGTAATACGCGAGATACATATTTATAATATCATAAGTTGATAATTATTTAACCTGGCAAAAATTAAACCATTCAAAATACGAAATATTAGTGGTCATTTAAATTCCGGTTAACAGTGATCAGACAGTTGAAAAATTGATGCATCATCAATTAGATGTCTTACTAAGTAAAGTTTTCGTTTCTTTGGATGTCTTTCATTCATCCGGATATGTTTGCATTGTGATTGCACTTGTGCTTTAACATTTTGCTCGGATAATATAGTTATATACTAAAATTACTAAGCAACTTAATTATCAATTTATATATCGCATTTTGTGTTAATCTAACTTAAAATCATGCATAATATAATTGCATTTTTTATACACTTATTTTTCTGATGTATAATTGTAATTGCTTACTCTAGACTCCGTATTTGTTGTTTAATTCTTTATTAAGAAGGCCGGTTTGACATCCGGTCTGGTTTTCAACACATTGTTTGAATAAAAACGTTATATAATAAAATAAAAAATCCTATTAAAAAATCCTTATAACCAAATTTTATTCGTTATATGATAAAAATCCTGTACAAAAAAATAATTTAATACAAACGTATTTTTTTCTAGCATTCAGTCGGTATGCGACAATAGGAAAACCTCACCATATGATAGTGAAGCCTTGCACGTACCCTAAACAACGAGATGTTGACCATGAGCCGTTACAAGTATTCGGAAAAAAAACCCCATGACTTGTCATCTTTAAGGTTCGAACTCAAAACCATGGGTAAAATCTGAGATGCCTCTGACCAGTTGGACTAGTTATCATTGGCTAATAAAAACGTATTAAAATAGAAAAGAAAATTCTATTGTAAAAAAATTTAAAAGTAATTTAAAGGATAAAAAATGATGTAAAAAACATACAAATATTAAGCCTATACAAAAAATTAATTTAATAAAAACTTATTACATTAGGAAAGAAAATTCTATTGTAAAAAAATAAAATTAATTTTAAAGATAAAAAATGATGTAAAAAATATAAAAATATTAGTTTCCATAATTATATAATTTTACAAACTTAAATAAAAAAATAATAATAATTTAAATTTATTAAAATAAAATTAAATCTAAAGAAAATTAAATAAGGTATATGACATCATCATTTAATCTAATGACTCTAATTGAACTAACCAAGTTTTTTTTCTATATATATTTAGAGATAGTCCCAAAATAAAGAAAGTTATTATATATAATTATTATAACTTTATATGTATTATAATACATTTATTATCTGTTATTTATTATGTATATGTAGGGACTAGGGAGTACGTTGTTGTTTATGATGTGCAACATAATAAGTATATACTTTTTCTTTTTTTCTTAACATTCAGTCAGAACACGATATCAGGGAAACATCATCATATAATGGCAAAGCCTTGCACGTACCTTAGATAACGAGATGTTGACTGTAGGCCGTTACAAATATTCAGAGAGAAAAACCTAAAGTTTGTCATCCCTAAAGATCGAACTTAATACTTTAGGTAAAATCGAAAGTGCTTCTGACCAGTTGAACTAACCATCAATAAATATATACTGTACTATTTTAGTATTTTTTTTTTTATTAGTAGTAAGCTAGTTAAGTAATAACTATTGGCCGGGGTATATGCCACTTGATCATCAAACTCTTTATATAGAGTATCACGTTTCATAAAAACCTTTGAGATTGAGAAAATGATGAGTACTACAAGCTCTCTTCTTTTCCTCATCATTTTCATCGTTCATAATCTACTTCTAAAACAATCATATGCCCAGAAGAATAATACAATCTCCGCTGTTTTCGTGTTTGGAGACTCAACAGTAGACACAGGAAACAACAACTACATTCCTACCATCTCGAGAGGGAACTTCCCTCCTTACGGCAGAGATTTCCCCAATCATGAAGCCACCGGAAGATTTAGCAATGGCCGGCTTGTGCCTGATTTTGTCGGTATATATATACACATATCATGAATTTACACTCTTTAATTATTTAAACCAAGTTATATATGTCTTAATCTGGTTTCGTTTTACATTAATATAGATGGAGTATAATCAATAGACCAAAAAATTTAGTCATTGTGATTTTGCTCTATTTATATATATGAGGTTGATAGTACATACCATATATAGTACTCGTATAATGGTTATGTTTTTTTTTTTTTTGTCTAATAAAGTTTTGATTTATATATTTTCATTTGCATTGTGTAGCTGAATTTGTGGGGGTGAAAAAGAATTTGCCACCTTACTTGGATCCTAGTTTAACCATTGAAGACCTCATGACCGGTGTTAACTTTGCTTCCGCTGGTGCTGGTTTTGATCCCTTGACCTCCCAACTTGGTGTAAGTTTTATTCATATATCTCCTTCTTGCCCTTAATACAAATCAAACACTCAACACATGTACACACACACACTCGGTGATCTTTCACACGTTCGAATATATAGCATTATAGCCTATCCGTATGATAATGACAAGACCATATATACGTGTACTAGCTTTCGATATGAGTAATTAACATGCAAGATCATAAAAGATGTATAGTTCATTGAACTTTCATATTCGACGGGCAAAATCTAGCTAGCTTTCAATTCGTATATATACACATATAATATGCGTGTATATATATATATGATATGTCAACCTCTTTGATATATGATGTTGATCAAAATTTATGTAATTGGCCACACGAAGATATATAAATACACGTACATTGTTTCGATCAATATGATTTGCTCATTCGTATACGATTGTTTTTCATGGGTGGTCCAAGAGCAAGCTTATCATTCATGTGGTCCTTAATTGGCAATTAATTTATACCAATTTTACTAGCGGCAATCATAAGACCAAACATATATGTGTCACTATATAGAAAGAGTTGATGAATAGGTTAATTAGTCAAACCTTTAAATACTGTGCACTTTTTAGGTTTGGCAAGGGCCTGAGTTTTAATGAATATCACATGATCATTTGTGAGTTTATACTCCGTACGTCATACTTTTATTAGTTGAAATACGATTCAATGTGATGGTTGGTTAGTAATATTTTTCTTTTACCTTTACAAATATAGCAAGAAAGAAGGGGAATAATTAAAGGGTAAAGATTTGATAGTTGTGGACTTGTGGTATGTAGTTGGTCTTTTGTGTCTTAGTAGTGGAGAAAGTGAAGGAACGGAAATCGTGTCGATTGTACCCAATTCTATCCAATTCAATAAATGTGACAGCCGATAGGGTTCCATACTTCCATCAATCAATATGACAAATACCTTCCCAACAAGCAGGATTAAATAGCGAATATATGATTGTGCCAATGATTTTGATAGTAGGAAAATTCTTATGACGTTATTTTAAAAAAATATATTATTAGTCTCTATGTGTGTCTACGAGACTAAGGTCTTGTTTGTTTAAAACTTAACGAACTTAATCAAAAATACTTAAATCATTACGTAATTAAAAGTGTTTGTTTTTTTAATTTATATTTATATTTATACTCCCTTATAATACAAACTAGATATTCTATTTTTGGAATCTTTTAATCTCTTAAAACATTTATAACATACTTCTTTTATCTATTAATTACTTTCATTAACTCCTTAAGTCACATGAATTATTTTACATCAATTATCTATCTTATTCGTCGTCGTTGCCACTATAAGTCGCCACCGCCATCACCAACACGCTGCCACCTACACCGCCACATTGCGCAGTTATTCATCTATATAAGTCGCCACCGCCATCACCAACACGCTGCCGCCTACACCGCCGCATTGCACGGTTATTCATCTAGTAAACAAAAAAACAACTATATTGACTTAATCCATATAAACATTATTTATTCATTTTATCAAATTCGTTCACTTAATAGTGAAAAAGAAAACATCCCTAACATTTCAATAATATCAATCGCAAAAATAAGAATATAGTTTTCACAAGATCAACTAAACAAAAATAGTCTTTACATTTTGTAAAATAAACTATCTCCCTCCATTTTAAACCGTCTATACTGAAGGAAAAAAAACTCAAAATACAGTTAATTTTCAACATTTTTGCACCTTACACATTACATCAACCCAAAATACCCCAAAATAATTTTCAACATTTTTTCAACAACACACCCTAAGATGTCACCCAAAAGTGTGGAAATGAGACATCTTGTAAGGTATGAGCTCCTCGCCACACGTGAGGAAGGTACAACCCAACTAGGGGATGCGAATAATGGCTGATATTTTATATTTTTTGGTTTTTCTAAACTCTAATTACAAATTATAAATTATATATATAAACCATGTAATTGAATGTAATTAAATAAATAACAATACCAATAATACTATTTTCAAATCTGTTTTATTGTTATAAATAGTTATAGTAGTTTGTTTTCCTTGTCTCATAAAAAAGTCAAGGGGGCAAAGACCAGACCGACCCGACCCGACAATTGGGCAAAAGTGTAAGATATTAAATAAAACCAAGAGTTAAATGCAAGAATGGTCCCCGTGGTTTGTTACTTTTTGCAACGGCAGTCCTTCTCTTGATTTTTTAGCAACCGTGGTCCCTGAAGATATGTTTCAGTTGCAATGGCGGTCCCTCACTAACGGAACCGTTAGTTAGTGTCGTTAAGTTTCCCATGTGAGTAGCACATGAGAGGTATTAATGTTTTTCCCTCCTACATAAACAGAGAGGTGTTCAAAAGTATATATCCGTATCTGACCCAATTTTATGCTTTTTGTGTATAACTCTTTCTATTTCTATCTTTTAGCTCTTGTAACTTGCTAGATGGTCTATGTCCTTCCATAAAAAAAATAAAAAATAAAAAAAAAGTGCCTATAAGTTTATTAGTATGTTCACAGTCTTTACAGGTTCTTCCAATGTTAAACTCTAATTAATATCCCCTTAATTTGTTTAACTATCATTCTCTCTGTAGATGGCACTTACCCAATCACAGCAACTAGACTTGTTCAAAGAATATAAAGCAAAATTAGAGGTGGCAATAGGTAAGGAAAGAACCGATGATTTGGTCAGGAGGGCAGGGTACCTTGTAAGCTCTGGCACCAACGATTTCACTTTCAACTACAACGGACCTATACCTACTCGACGCAAAGCTTATCCTACTATTTCCGAGTACGAACAATTTCAGTGGCAGCTCATTGAACAATTCTTGCAGGTCAATTTGCCATCTTTGATCTACATTTAATTTATTTATACTTCCATATATCATATATTGAATATTAATCAAAAATGCCAATTATAATGTATCCTTTCAAAATAACGAATATATGGTCATGAATCAACTGAAGTAGTTTGATATATATATATATGTTCAGGATTTAATGGATGAGGGTGCAAAGAAGATAGGAGTAGTTGGTTTACCCCCTATCGGATGCTTGCCTGCTATCATTACTACAAACTCAAAGACACCAATCTCCAACCGCGAATGTATTGCAAGTCTTAATACTTTATCAAGAAATGTCAATCAAATGCTTGAAAATAATCTCAAAGGCATCCAAAGGCCCGGCACCAAGCTAGTGTATGCAGATATATACACCCCTATCATTGACATGGTTGAACAAAAGACTAAATATGGTAAAGGTTTTTTTATTATTATTATTATTATTATTATTATTATTATCACAACCTCCTCTATATATTAATATATGTATGTTGGGACATGTTAGCTACAATAAACAAGTAATTATAAGTCATCCTTGTCAGTACTACATGTATACATGTGTTATAGGACATTAGGATGATTTAAGGTCATACAATGTCAAATGAGTGACACCTATATATATAGTAACCATACAACATTGTCCATTCCATACCAAAACATTACTTATAGTGAGAACAATTATAGTACCCGGCCATATAGTCCAACAAGTCACCTTTGGGCTTAATTAAGCTCTTGTATATATGTGTGATGTGAACCCAAAATAACAAAGTAAAATAAAAGGTAGTTGAACACTTAGTGAAATGAGAGTAATTCAAAGTATCATTGAAACTTTTATGTCCAAGGCAATCTTCTCAATTACAGAGTACGTATTTTCTTAATTTCATGTACAGGTTTTGAAGAATCTCATAGGGGTTGTTGTGGAACTGGATTAATCGAAGCAGATTTTGGGTGCAACCCAAAAACTCCGTTATGTGATGATGTCACCAAGTACGTATTTTGGGATGGATTTCATCCCAGCGAAAAAGGATACCGCATTATCTTCAATTCCCTCAAATCTTTGATTCTAGAGAACTTAGCATGAGTGTTGCCTTTTGTCAATGTTGTAACTTTATCTCTGTTTTAGCTCATTGGTTGTATCATTATAAAACCTTATTGTTAATCATATGAAAGAAAAGAAATACTGTATTGTTTAAAGATTTGAGAAAATTATGCACACATATCACTTGGTTTCATATTTTCACTTTGTAATACATGATCTTTGACTATAATGCAGAGCGGAGCTACAAATATTATCGAATGATTTCATCGTGAAAATAATCAAGGCATAAAGAATAAAATCAGAAGATTTAAATAAAAAAAATTAAACTATAAATATTATACTCCAATTATAGGCTTTATAGCATGCCTATAATTGGAATTTGGAATATCTAAATTTGTAATATGATCTTTGACTGTCTTCCTAAAAGGCCAAAAGACCCTCATACTTATGCTTTCCAACAATATTCAAACCCACATATACATATGCAACACCATCATGTAACACCAGACTTTTTCTTAATAAATCTTCCAAATTAATTTGATCACATGAGTTTTCTTGATGGAAAATGAAACAAATCAAATGAAGAATGCCCAAAAAGTTACAATGTTCATGGTTTGCTAATCTCTTTAAGGACGGATGTCCGAAGGGATTCATAGATAAGTTTGTAAACCTTTTCAGTTGGATGAACCGAATCCCAGAAAACATACTTTGAAACATCATCACACAGTTGGGAGTTGAAGTTGCACAAAAAGTCTGCTTCAATTAACCCAGTTCCACAACAACCCTTTTGAACTTCTTCAAAACCTATAAACAGAACAAGAAGAAAAAGATAGTACCGTCAGTTGTAAGAACTCATGTTTGGGCCATTGGCAAAACTACCCTGTAGCTAGGTGTCAACAGGATACGGGTCTGCATGAAGTGTAATTTTTATTCCAAAATAGTGCAATTCTATGCAATTCTTGTTTAGTACTCTGCTACAAATCTTAGCAAATTAGGCTATCTGGTGCTACGGGTACTGGTTTTGGCTACGGTATTGGTATATAGAAATGGTAGAGTGTTAATTTGATCAACTTAACCTACCATATTGGGTCTTTTGTTCAACCATGTTGATGATAGGCTTGTATATATCTCCATACACAATCTTAGTTCCTTTTGTTTTAAGGCCCTTAAGATTATTTTGTAGCATTTGATTGAACTTCTTTGATACATCATTGAGATTTTCGATGCACTTGCGGTTGGTAACAAATTCTTTGGAGTGGAGAGTAATCATAGCAGGCAAGCATCCGATCGGGGGTACTCCCACGATCCCTATCACCTTTGCACCCTCATCCAATAAACCCTGCAAGAATCGTTCAATGTTGTGCCACATGAAATGATGATAATCCGAGATATTAGGATAAGCAGAGCGTTGAACAAGTGTAGGTCCGTAATAGTTGAGAGCGAAATCATTTGTGCCACTGCTAACAACGTATCCTGCCCTTCTGACTATATCATCTGTCTTTTGCTTCCCTATAGAAACCTCTAGTTTTGCTTTATATTCTTTGAACAATTCTAGTTGTTGCATCATTGTCAAAGCACCCTGCATACAAACAAAAAAACGTTGAACGTGAGTGAGATTTTATTTTAATCATTTCAACTGACCGGCCGGCCTGATTTTTTGTATAGTATCTTGAATTTTTTTCACTCGTTAGAAATTTAATTGATTGTATCTTAAATTTTTAAATTCTATCAACACCTAAATTTTTAAATTTTTTTAAAAACCATCCATCATTCAACATGTATTATATATATACATGCAATTCAAGTACAATTAAATCAATTAGCTACTTAGATGTTTTTTTTTTTTTGTAATGGGATACCCCGGTGATTTTATAACAACACATAATGTTCCGTACAAGAAACGTAACAGAATATCCCGTTAGTTTATACATGGCATACCATATATATTACAAGCATTAAGCAAACAATAAACACTATTATCACGTTAGTTTATACATGGCATACCATATATATTACATAGCTAGCTAGATGTTACTACACACTTAAATCTCGAGTTTTTTAAATTTTTCTCAAACAGTCAAACCATGTGAGGTTCTTCAGAACTTGCGACCACTTGTGGCCCTATTCTATTGGAGTATGTAAAAACAACCAACACAAGTATATGCATTCAACTCGTGAAAATCGAAATGAATACATAGGACCAAACTCTTTTAGGCAACTTACTACTAGCTACTAGCTAGTGAATTAAGAATTATTCGTTCTTACAATAAAACTTGTGAAGCGCACGTGTAATTTGACTAATTTCTTCAGGGTTATTATTATTACGAGTATTTTTTTTTTCCATTTGTTTGCTTAATTAATTACTGAACCATAATAATAAAAGAGAAGCTTACGTTAACCTTGGAGGTAAGTGGATCATAACCACCAGCAGAAGACGCAAAACTAACACCGGTCATGAGGTCGTTCATAGTTAAACTTGGATCTAAGTAAGGTGGCAAATTCCTTTTCAAGCCAATGAATTCACCTGATCGATCATCAATAATATATACAAGACAATTCGGGTTAATTATTGGACAACTCAAACACTTGACGACCTAGCTAAATATTAAATTCGGGTTATTGGACAATTCATCAATCATTATTAGTGTGACAAAAGTTATTCAAAAAAACTACCAACACCGGTAAGAGAGTTGAACATAATTTTTACCCATGCATGAGTAGTAAACATGTACACGTTGTGTTCAAAACTTTGTTAAATTAATTTTGATGAGTCATTATATTTAATTTGTACAAGAAAATTAAAAAAACACAATATATATATATATATATATATATTAGGGGCTGTTTGGTTTTTGCCATAAGTTCCGAAATGGCAATCATATCAGGTGGAATGGAATTTAGAAGTTATTATATTAACTTAGCATGACAAAGGTTTTGAGAGCCGAACGACCTCTTAATTAATTAGTTGCTTGAATTGAGAATTATAACTAAAAAACTTCACAAAAAAAAAAAAAAACATGCATGTTGCATATATATACCGATAAAATCAGTGACAAGCCGGCCATTGCTGAACCTTCCGGTAGCGACATGATTGGCAAAATCTTTTCCGTAAGGTGGGTAATTCGCTCTTGCAATGGTGGGAAGGTAATTGTTGTTTCCAGGATCGACGGTTGAGTCTCCAAATACAAAGGCAGCAGATATGTTAATCTTCTTATTATTATTATTATGAGCATAACAAGCAGAGTGGACATATAGAATAATAATGACCATCAGAAACATGGAGTGTAAAGAGTCTGTAGCCCTCATTTTTAGTCTCAAATTAATATACTTTTGTTACTACATGTACGTAATAATAATGTATGTGTGTATATATAGAGATAGCCAAAGTTAATTTATAATCTATCTAAAGTATATATATGCTTCACTCTGTTACTTTTTAAGAGCAAGGACAATAACTTCAAAGCACTACAAACAATATTGCATTTGTTCACACTTTTAGGTGAGTGTGAACAAATTAAAAATTTTATCACGCTTTTTAGTGTGTAGAAATATATTGAGTTAAAAGTGTATAGACATTTCTACACACTAAAAATTGTGTGGAAATAAAGGTTCACACTTTTTAGTGTAAACTTTCATAATATTTTTGTCACACCTTATTTGTTCACGGTAATTTTTTTAGTTACTATGGACAAATGGGGTGTGACAAATTAATTATGAAAGTTCACACTAAAAAGTGTAAACTTTTATTTGTACACACTTTTAAGTGTGGAGAAATTTTCACACACTTTTTTTTCAATATATTTCTACACACTAAAAAATGTGACAAAATTTTTAATTTGTTCACATTTATCTAAAAGGGTGAACAAATGCAATATAATTTGTAATGAAGCTACCGGTAAAGAAACTTGAGATATAGGCTTTGAAAGTTACGGGTCCCATAAATAACATTAAGATAAATAATTATTTGAAAAAATGAAATAAGAAGTTGTACAGTAGTATATACTACTGAACGAAAAACGAAAAAGGAACAGGGAAATGCTAATTCTTCCAAACTTAGCTACTTTTTCCATGGTCTCGGAAATGCTACGACGTTAAGGTGGTACGTAGTGCCACATCATCATCAACCACACCACCATCAACCACACCAGTAATAGTTTGAAAACTATATCCTTAATCCTTCAATACCCAATTGAAAAAAAAAAAAAAAGTTAGTTAGAAGGAAAAATGAAAATCCAACACTATGCCACGTACCCCTACGACCCGAATTCTCTTTCAGCCGAGAATTCCATCCCATAACCTCATCGGTTCTTGTAATTGTTGGCCTCAACGACCCTTGTAAGAAGCCGTTCCGCTCCACCGGCCCCTAACTTGATCACCAACCTTTACGCATGACAGAATGATTAACTTGGCATAATTAATCATGACTTAAATTAGGTGGGCTCACCTTTTAAATATTTGTTAGTGTTGAAATAAATATTTTTCAGGATAAAGAAAAATTACAACCAAAATGTCAGAAAATATATCACGTTTAAGTTTGCATTATATGTAATCATATCCTATAGGTATGTTTCGTACGTATAAAGCTTTTAGAAGCTTTAAGCTTTAAGTTTTTAAGTAAAAGTTTTTATCCATTAAAAATATAAAGCTTTGTTTGTTTGGAAGAGCTTGAAACTTTTAGATGGAAGAAAAAGCTCAAAGTCAAAACGCTACATATACTAGCGTTAGTGATCGGCTGGAAGCTTTTGATACCTTAATTACGTGAATGACCTTTTAATATTCACATACTTCAGTTCAATAATATTATTTTTAACCAAGCATTGTTTATTATTATTAAACCCATTCCCCACCCCCAAATACTCTCTACGAGGACCCCTAAATCTTCAAAGCCATAAAAGGCCAGGACAGCTTCCAAGTTAATGAGTTTGGTGGATCACTGAATAAATGTTACTGTATTAGAAACTTGCCAGCATTTGGAGTGGGTGAATTGAAGTAAAACATAGCTCAAAAGTAAATATATCCCCATGTGGCTGTGATGAATAAGAAATGAAAACCCATATTGTATTTTGTCTTTTACTCGTATAAGTTATAACCGACTTCAATTGTGGGAAAATGTAATTTATTAATGAAGTAGGTTAGAATTAACTTCATAGTTTTGTAATTTATAAGGTAAATACAGTTTCATAGTTTTGATTAACGCACGTCACATAAAAGTCATATTCGGTGAATCATCTTCATATATGGATAATATATATATATATATTCTGTACTTTTCTTTGACAATATTAGTACCTATGCCCTTATCGTCTTTATCCTGTGGGTCTATGTGGTTACATGGTAACAGTCACATACATAGTGGTCTATGTGATCACATAGCTAGTGTCGGTACTAGTTGATCTATTATCAATTGGTATTGTAATTCATACCGGTCTATAAAATGGGAAAATGATCCCATTTATAGTTTTGATTAACGCACATCACATAAAAATCATGTTCGGTGAATCATCATCTTCGTATATGGATAACAATATATATATATAGGGGGACAATCAAATAAGAACAGTTTTAAAATAAGAACGGTGAGAATACCTTAAAAACATCATTTTGATGCATTAAAAGTCTATAAAACTGACATAGTGCATAACTAATTATCATTATTTAAGTGTTTAACAACACATTGATTCATCAAAATCGAAAAAATCACGTTTTTTGTTGGATGCATCATTTTGATGATTATGCATCCAAGATGGATGCACAAAACAAAAAACATGATTATTTCGATTTTGATGGATGAATGTGTTGTTAAACACTTAAATAAAGATAATTAGTTCTGCACTATGTTAGTTTTATGGACTTTTAATACATCAAAATGATGTTTTTAAGGTGTTCTCACCGTTCTTATTTTAAGAGTGTTCTCACCAGAGTGTTACCCTATATATATATATATTGCACTTTTCTTAATATTAATACCTATGACTTTATCGTCTTTATCTTGTGGATTTATGTGGTCACATAGTAACAGTCACATATATAGTGACCTATGTGGTCACATAGTGTCGGTACTAGCTGATCTATTATTAATTGGTATCGTAATTCATACCGGTCTATAAATGGGAAAATGATCCGTACTGCAGACTTTACTCAGGCACTGTCACATTAAAAAAAATTACAAATTAAACCTTTGAATTTGATAATAATCCCCCCCCCCCCAAATTTTACATAATCCCCCCTGCTTTACTTAAGATAAGTACTACATGTTTGACCTAACATTTCCCCTTCATAAATATGTTTTGTTATTTTTTTCCGTCTTATCTTTATTGTCTAGTGGTCCAGCTTATTATTTTTGTTGTAGCAAAGTACTTTCCATTTTCTATAAAAATTCATTATTATCTAACTATTTACATCTATAACATAGATTAGTTATTATTTTTAAAAGTTCACAACTCACAAGTTAATTGTATATCGATTGCTGAATATAAATATAGATGTAGTCAACAGTAGTCTATAAACATATAAAACTATTTTAAGATTCATAAGCTACAGAAAAGTTATTATGATCTTCATTTCCGGTAACACTTTAGTTAAGAATTATGACATGCTTGAGTGCTTGACCGGGCTTAAGATTTATATGAAATTATGACCTTTAACATGCACTTAATCGTATTTTACAAATGTTGGGTTAGGTTTTCATTGATCCGCGAGCATAACGGGCTAATAAGATCTGATCAGCTTTTACTTTCATATTGGGCCGTTCATATTTAGGCTATTATTGTTTATCTGTAATCCTTTAAAGACATTTTGCTTTTTGGACTGCTTCAAAATATATTCGTAATTTAGTAGTTGGTAAGTTATGTTACACAAATTACCAAATTACGTATATATACTTTGTGTATAATAACCACATCTTGGCAGGCATTGCACCCAAGAATGCATGGTTAGACGTTTTAGAGACATTGCATATAAATACTCCAATTTTTTACTTCTCTTTTTTCCCTGGATTTCTTAACATTCCAAAGCAAACAACAAAAGAAAATAAGACAGTATGCACACATCTTGCCGGATAAGTATATATATAGTGGTGTATGAAAAATTTCATTATGTACAATGATTTAATTTAATTTAAAAAGTAAAATGATTTGTTTAAACCAAACCTTAACTGCTCGCTTTACTTTTTTTTTTTAAAGGTGTGGATCATTTGCTCGAGATAAGGGATCTAGTTTACGTTGTCTTAACCGGGTCCGTGTTAGATTGTTCATTTGGAGGAGATACTCCCAACTAAACTGCCTGAAAATATGACATTTAATTGGAATAAAACTCTGCCCCCTTTGCAAGACTCAAACTTGTTTCATCAGAGGACTTATTGTGAAATTCCTTCAAATGTCTTTCCCATGTCTCGAACTCGAGACCTCTAACATGTAAAACTGGTTCTTAACCACTAAACTATAATAAAAAATACAGCTACTCTATCACAACAAAGTCCCTATGCTTTTTCCCGGCCTTTACCTTCTAGAATTATGATTTTCGCCTAGCCCATGAATAAAGCAATTGCCGTTAACCCACTCTACACTTTTTTCCCCCTGCCATCTTTGGACTTATTTCAACTTAAACAGATTAACTGACTTTTAAAAATATCCATAAAATAAGGGACTAGGGCTAATCGTGATGAAAAGCTTATATCCGATTTTGGCAATTTTTTCACATGTTTAATTATCTGTTTAACTATCATTCCGAATTAAATGGAAGATTTATATAATATATAATTACCAAAATAAATGTGTATATATTTTGTGTATAGTACACCAAGCATGCATGGTTTGACGTTTTAGAGCGATTGCGTATAAACACCAATTTTTGACCTCTCTTTTTCTCTTGGATTTCTTAACATTCCAAACCAAAGACAACCAAAAGTATTATTCCCATCTATTTTTCCCTCTTAATTTACTGATATATTTTGATATTGTTCATCTCCCATAACCATAAATAACACGTACACATCTTTGCCCGGACAGATCGAAAAGAAAATGGGGTCGTATGCAGACGATGATTACGATTATTTGTATAAGGTGGTTTTAATCGGCGATTCAGGGGTGGGTAAATCTAACCTTTTGTCGCGATTTTCCAAGAACGAATTCAGCCTTGATTCTAAATCCACGATTGGTGTCGAATTTGCTACCCGTAGCATTCGTGTTGAAGATAAGATCATCAAGGGACAGATCTGGGACACTGCTGGACAAGAAAGGTATATATTAATTATGTGTTTTTTTTAAATATAGTAGTGATTCATGAAAGAAACATATGCATGATCAACATATTTTATACATTCATGCTATATATTTCTTTCATAACAAAAAAAAAAGAACAACTTTCTACAAATAATTATTTCATGTCCTTTTGTCTCATTCCTTTAATCCGTTTCTATATATATGTTTTCATATTTATATGATAAAATTTGTAGATACATCAAAGGTTAAAAAAATAGTGTGCTTCAGGTACCGGGCCATCACAAGTGCATACTACCGAGGAACAGTGGGTGCTCTAATTGTATATGACATGACCCGAAAAGTAACATTTGAAAACGTGGAGCGATGGCTAAGCGAGCTTAGAGATCACACGGACCAACACATTGTGGTCATGCTGGTAGGAAACAAGGCTGATCTTGGTCACTTACGAGCCGTGTCTACCGATGAGGCCAAGGCTTTTTCTGAAAGAGAGGACATTTTCTTCATGGAAACGTCGGCTCTTGAGGCCCTGAATGTTGAGAAAGCTTTCACGGAAGTACTTACTCAGATTTATCATGTTTTGAGCCGAAAATCCCTTGGCATGGGTAATGACCCGGCCCATCTACCCAAGGGACAAACTATCAATATTGGAGGCAAGGACGATGTATCGGCTGTGAAGAAAGCAGGGTGTTGTAGTAATTGAGATAGTTTGAAATTAAGAATAATCTTAATTTGTTCCTACTTATTTATGATTTCGACATGCTTTTGGGTACATTGTATGATCGATACTAGAAAACATGTCGCTTTTGAGGCATAAGATGTTACAATGTTGGTGTATTCAAACAACGAATATTTGGTTAGCGTTAATTACTAGTTTTGTTGCAGTTAAAAGAGAATCATTGAAGGATTTGGCATTTTGTTATGACTTTTTCGCCATGGAATTTGCATGTCCCTAAAGAATACATTTACATTGGCTTTTATTTACTATTGCATCTGTTTGATCTGCTTACTTGTGACAAGAAAAGTTTCTATACGATTAATAGCACTAATAAAAGAAAGAAATCTCCATTTACCAAGCACAGATGAGACCAAATTAAAAGCGACATTATTGTCTCGTCCTCCATAACCCATTTTCCCACCTCTACTAAAATCCAATTCTTACTGTTTGTATTTCACTTTCATCGTGGTTTTAGGAATAAAGACAGAGTAGACTAAAGCAATTCCTTGGTGATTTAGCAGCAGTGGCTTTTCACACTCGGGAACACCTACTCTGTTTCCCTGTAACTTTTGCATCAAGTGCAGCCAGAAAAAGCAAGATATCCTTCAATTTGATGCTTTCTGTATTATGACCGTGGTCGTCCCAGGGCACTGACCTTCATTTTGTGCCATCATGCAAACTAGCTGGCACACCGCCATTGAATATGCCTCTCAGGAAACCGGCCTTGAATCAATCTAGGAGTTGGGACAGTCCCAAATATCCTGTTTTAGTCCAGGAAAGCAGAAGGCGAAGGGAAAACATCTGTTTGAAAACTGGTAGCTCGAGAAACCATCTTATTACATTAACCCAACAAATCTAAGTCTCCCAAGAGCTCATAATCAAATGAGAGATAGTCAAACTGGGTATCAGATTCCATGTCATCGTCTCCTATTGTGTTTATAGAATTTTTCAGTTGATGAAGCAACTTAAAGCCTTGTTCTTGAGAGACACTATGGACAACAATGTTCTTCAAACACTCAACTTGTAATGTTCCAGTTAAAAATACTCTGCACAATGGTTTTTTTTTTCCAAGTTTTGAAGGATTTAGATTCTAATTGTTGTGTTCAATAGTGAGGATCAGTGTAGATTGAAATGAATTTACAAAGAAAGAGAAGGGTAACATAATGAAAGAAACGACATTCAGGTATTAATAAGGGAATTATAAGTGAAGTGAACTCAATAATCTCATGCTAATAAGCACACCAAATTCTAATTCTTGCATTCAAAATCATAAAATAACATATTAAGAATGCATAAAGAGACTTCACCAACACAAAATTACTTTTTAAAGTACCCCCATAGCCCATCAAAGATAAAATGGGCAATTTGCTATAATTTTCCATTCCAACATGATCTATCTGACAAATCACATCGCAAATCTAGGAATAACTGGATTTAACTATTTAAGTCATGAATAGTATCTCATTGTAGAATTTGAAGTGTTTGGTGAAATACCCGTGAAGAATCAAGTATAATTGCATTATTTGCAGCCAAGACGTGGTCAAGAGGACGACTTTGCTTACTTGGTATATTTGGCTTGACTACCAGCTAACGCTTTTGCATTGGCGATCTGCTGATCAAGTTCGTTGATTCTTTTCTTGAGAAGCTCCACCTGTCTTGCTACTTCTTCATCTCGTTGCCACAAGGACTTTGGTTGATCCATATAAAAACATAAGAAAGAAGACATGTAATTAATAGTCCAAAACTTCCCTTTTATAACATTTCGTTCAAAATACTGCAATTTTATATCTGTAATTGCAAAACGTATATTGGAATCTTGAAGAGTTGAAGCTGCTAAAAGGAAAACAAATAAGATCTTACCTCAATTTCTTGCTTACGGATTTCTTCCTTTTTAGCCTCTGATCTAGCATTTCTTTGCACCTCAAAAATAAGGGCAACTCCTGCAACCTAATAAAAAAATTAAATGTAAGCCACCAATAAATAACTAAACATCTCAACGGAAGCTGCAATGCCAGTCATCCAAAGTCCAATCTAAGATATATGCTTAAACTCCATCTATTTTCTTTTCTGAACAGTTTAGCGCATCTAAATTCGAGTTGTATAAATATTGAAAATAAAAGGGACCAACACGAGCATGCTAAATATACCACTAAGGTGACAGTTTCATGCAGATAGAGTTAATCTTTCTTGGATACACATTACACATACAACTGAAATTGTTGAACTACATAGATGCTATACCTTGGATAGTTTCTGTTTCGTAAAATGGACTTTCATCATGTGTGCAACATCATTACAAAATGTTTATACACTTATACTTCATTCACGCTTTCTTGATATTTCAATCAGCAAGAAACGCAACCATTATGTTGTCCCCATGTCTTGAACTGATTTGACCAGCTCATTCAAACCCAATAGATCAAAGGAGTGAAGTACACAGATGCAGATTGACTTGGACAATTTACACTCTCTATACCTAAAAGTTGCAACATTCATTTTCTAGTAATGGTTGTAACTGAAACTACTTCATTGCCAATTATCTTCCTCACAAAGAAATCGATTATAATGATTCAGGTTCAAAATATTCTCTTTATACCGTTATAACAGAGCTATTAGAGACGTTTGACAGGTCAAGGGTTATACTATTATTATATGGAGGGGTAAAGAGTTGCAGATACCATAAAATGTAAATTAAAACGGAAATGTGAATACCGTGAAAACAAATATTTCTCCAATAAGGTCCCCTGCTACCTGAACAGCTCTCTCCTCGTTCAAAGGCCGAATTTCAACATTTGTTGAACGCCCATATATTCGCCTTTGTATTGTTGTCGTGAACCGATGGTTTGCCTGTTACATAACAAAATAGAAGCAACACTAAAAGCCACACATACAATCATTTACCACTTATGACCGGGTGGTCTCATAAATGCACATGTAAGTTAATCTTTCATATATGCAACACACAAAATGAAGGACCATCCCCCTTAGACGGCACCAAAGTGCTTACCAGTCCTCTTAATCCTGTTCTATGGTGGCAACTAAACCCTCCAACAACAATCAGCCTCCAAGCTCAACACAATGATGTTTTTGTAAACAATTCTAGATCTTTGTTTATTATTCTTATGTGTCAAATGTGGGTCCCCAAATCATAATTCCATCTTTAACAATTAAAATTAGGGTCATACTTTGTTATTATGTGTATCCCACTCCAAAGCATCAATTGTATGTATCAACTTTTCAAGTCAATGGGATTTGTGGCCCATTGGTAAGGTCTTTGACCTTGGGAGGATCCATGTGGGTTCGAGTCTCACTTCCCACATTTGTGGGGTGGAGTAATAGAGGTTTTTCGAGGATCCTGGTTTCAGGCATACGTATAATTTAGGAGTAGGAGTAGGATGGAATGTCGTTCAAAATAAAAACCTTTTCAGTTTATTGATATTGTATACATCTGATCTCTTAAGACCTATAAACCAAGAACATGAATGTCGTATTGTTGTCACGTCAGCAAAAAATATCAACCTTATCAAAGGTAACCAGATACATTCAATCACAATACACCCAAAGTTTGATACAATGCATATATGCATTTGAAAGATACACATTTTTAATTTAACTGCGTTTGAAAGATACACAGAATAACAACAACTAACCCACCAGTAAAAAGCACTATCAAACCAACAAACAAGGGCCCGCAAACAATAAATTACAAAATACTACGTAATACTTAAAAGAAAATTAAGGTTTCCGAGCCTTTAAAAAAAGACCAACAGTTAGGCGTTCTTTATACTTTATACCCTTTAAAAGACTAATTTAACAAATTAAAATAAATGTGAATACTAATAAGTGATAAATAATACCTGAGCAATACCAATAATGGCAGTTCGAAATTCAGGGCTAACGGCGGCGTGTTTTTTAAGCCTATTAGCGATGGGCTTGCTTATGGTTCTCACTGCAAGTGTTCCAAGTTTCATAAACGGCAGCGACATTCTTTACAATTTCGTCAATATCCAAATATATATATATATATATATATAGCTATCTCTTATCACACACACACTGTCAATATCCAAGAAAAAGGGCTATCTCCATTGTGGGTATCCCTGATTTCTTGGAAGGAATTAAGGGTTTCTTGTTAAAATGATTGAGACGCAAGAAAAATTTAAGCTTTGTTATAACTCACGTTTTCTTGATGACGATGACGATCGGGCATTGTGATTTGGCGATTGGTTGATTTTTGCAAGGTTTTCTTTTTCTTTTTCTTTTTAAAGCCGATCATGCATATTTGTGTATTGGAAAATGATAAATATTAACCTTAACATGTGGTATTCACTTCATGTCATTATCTAATAATTAGTTTAAGAAAAACAATCAATTCTCTTGTTCATTTTTGTATTATATATATCCTTTTATAAAACAATTTACCTAATTATCTTTTTAAAAATTTGATCATCATATGTGTACAAATCAAGGAATACAATTAAGAGGGAGAATAAATAGATAACACGCATCATGTTTTAAGGTTATTTGAAAAATTACTAAGCTATTTTTTAAAAAGATTTATTATTTTTCATTATTATAGAATGGGATACCCAATTTTTTTATTATTATTAATCGTTTTCGTGTCATGAAAAAATTATATTGAGTCACACAAACATTTAAAACCTTTTAGAACTTGTAATTTTCGGTTGTCAAAGAAACATTTAGAACTTGTCAATAAATACATCTCAAACTTTTAAGTATGGACGGTTATACAATGGGGGCAGTTGCCACCAATTTTGATACAATATAATTTTTTAGAGATATGTTCATAGTTTTGTTCCTAAAAAGTATCGATAAACATAAAATACATAAAAATGTTACCATTGTTGTCATATGTCTTTTCTTTGGAAGTATTTTACTTATGTTGGAAGTATTAGTTTTGAGATAAAATCCTCTATGGTAAAGTAAAAATCTTGAGTTATTTTGATTTTTAATGGAGTTTAAAAAGAGAAGCTGGCGATAGTGTTTAATTTGTTTGGTTAAATGTATCATACATTGATAAATAGTATAACTGTATGTAAAAATGTTACTTTCTTTTCAAATTATTATACATTAGTAATCACAATAGTCAAGTGATATTTAGAGGCTAAATTCTATATCATTTATTTCGATGAACTTATTTTATGTTGTTTAATATAACACAACTCCTCCGTCAGCATATTGTTCAAAATTGCAAAGACCAATATTCAAGTTCCCATAACTTGCACGGACACGAAATTATTTTAGGAGTTCATTTTTTCTAATTCTTAGGTGAGGGCTAATTTTTTTTTGAAATATACTTCTTCAAAGATGACCCTAATAAATATAATAAGAAGAGACTTTTAAATTTGCCCCTCACAAAAAAAGTTTTGGCTCCGTCTCAGCTTTTAAGGATTATTTAAACCCTATATGAATGTTCACGATTCAACGATGATGATAACGGCACTAGTGTGGTGATGGCGTTAACTGGTTGGGCGGCCGGGGTGTTCCTAGCGGCAAACAATGGTGTAGGCCATGGTTGGAGGCCACGATGGTGATGTAGTTATTAATGTAGAGCTAACTGGTTTAAAAGAGATAGTGTAGTTATGTTAAATATTAAGAAATTTATCTTATAAATGACTTAATTAAGTCATATTAAGTGGAGATGGATAATTGAGTTAGTAAAAACGAAAGAGATAAAATAAGTACATTGAGTGATATTTTCAAGAAAAATGAGGTAGCTCATTTACAAAAGGAGTAGCCCGAGTGAGAACTCCCGAGTCGATCTGTGCTCTTTCTTTTAAAATGGATAAGTGTTAGTAGACATTACCAGATTTTGTAAAAAGTTTATTAAATTCATTTAACTTATGGTTAGATCATTGTTAAACACTCTGGCCTCTGAAAACAGAGGTTATGGGTTCGATCCTCATCCCATGCAAAGGTTTGAGGGCTTTTTCTATCATTTAGGTAGAAACTGCAAACAGCCTCTCTACTTAGGTAGGGGTAAGGTCTGCCTGCATCTTAACTTCCCTCATACACCGTCGAGGTATTGGGGCTTAAAACTCACGGAAGGCACAACTAAGCAGTTTCTTTCTTTCTTTATCTTAACTTGATTGATGTTTATATTGTCGTGTATTTTAATGTTTACATTTAAAAGTTGAAAGATAACAAATGTTCATAAACTAATAAAACTATATCGCGCTTCGCATTGATTTTTACGACGAGTCGGGGGTTTTAACTTGAGATGGTATAAATTTTCACTTGTATAATGGTGGAATGTGTGGACGACAAACCAGAAGGCACTGCGGATGTTTTTCGGTCATGGTGCGGTTTCCGGTATGGAAAGATCCGAAATTTGTTAAAAACATATATTTATATATATATTTTTTTCATAATTATTCTCTTTTTATTTAAGAAAAGATATGTATATCTCACATATGTTATCACTCTTTGAAAATGAATTTGATATTGGAAAATGGTTATCCCATGCCTCTTTTTTTTATCAGCCAAGAATGTTGGTTCCCAGCAGAAAGAAAGCTTTATTGTGTTGTGGGTGTAATTTTTTTTTCGTTGCAGCTACCTAGATTTTGTTTTCATTCACTTACTAGTTAATCAATTCGGGTTTAACCCGGGCATGTTAATTAAAATTGTAAAATATAAAATAAATTAAAAATTTTTTATGTAATATCTGTTTTTAAAACATTATAACTTGATATAAATCTAATAATTCAATTAAAACAATAATTATATAGTTAATAAATCAACTAAATAAAAAAAATACATTTTATTTGTAATAATATTATATAAGAGAGATTTTTTATTCTTTAAATAAATTATTGATATTTTAATTAAATATGTAAAGAACTATTTCTATTTTATTTTTATATATATGACATCATAATTAAATAAAAAGAAATTTTAAGTGAAATATGAATTTGCCACATCAAAATCTTTCTAATAATATCTATAAAAAACAATCTTGTTTTATTATATAAAGAGATTTAGTTCAGTTGAAGTTCATCAGTAATTAAAAAGAGAGATGCTAGAGTGACAAACAAAATACAAACAAATCTTTACAAATTCATGAGCCATCAATAAAAATCAAGGGGGGAAAGATGACAGAGAAAACACAATCAAATATCATTGGTCCCATTCACATGTCATGTCAGTTTGTAACTTTATGTTTCTAAATAGTTTGTAAACCTAACCTTTCTCTCGATTGGAAAACCAACCAAAAAGCCGAAAAGGTTTTGAAATAAAGATAAAAGAATAAATGCTAACTAAAAGGAAAAACAAAATAAAGCACACACATTGCAAGCGCTGAGTGGATGTCCTTGGCTACTTGAAGTTTTTTTTAAAAAAACAATGATAAATCCTGTTCATTTGAGTAGCCACGTTCATTTGAGTAGCCACCAACCAATGTGGTTTGTTATATACTAATAATTTGAGATACTCTGTTCATTTGATTGTTCCAAGTCATTCAACTACATATCTATATCATCTTATAAAACAAATAACATCTAATATTTTTAGTTTCAACATTTATTTCATTAAAATGTTCATTTTATCTATTCTATATTGATCTAAAATAACTATAATACTCTTTCCTTTTTCCTCTCCTCGAATCTCAACCACTTATTTTTTTTTTCTCTCTTTTGCATAAATCATTTTATTCCTCTAATTCATTTAAAATCTTTTATCTCAAAAACCGTATATCAATAAATTCTAAAATTATACGGATGTTCTTAAAATTTTCTGCTCTTTCATTAGGGAGACCATTTGATATACTTTCAACGAATTTTTAAATCCGAGAGCGGAGCCCGTACAGATAGATCACTCTATCACCGTCTCCACCGCCATTACATCACCACCATCACCACTGCAACGCGCGAGTACCTTTCTCTTGTATTCAGAAAAAGATGTTTTTCATAAACATAAAATACTAATGACTTTTAGCATAGTAACTAATTAGACCGTAATCTTAATCTTAATATATATTATAAGACAGTTGAACCAATGACTTATTAACCAATCAAATTGACTCTCGCTTATGTCATCATTTATATTAACTATAAATTAAAAATCCTAATAATCATTATTTAAATATATTATTATATTAGTATTTATGTTACATTGTAGAAAAAATCTCATTAATTTACACTTTTTTGTTTTTTAACAATAATTTAGACTTTTTAACTCTGAATACTTAATTTATATTTATTTTAGCAATCAACTTGAGATAACTTTTTAAAATTTACATTAAGACATTTTCAACATATGAAATATTGTCTACAAAAAATTATTTTAAAACTTAATGACTTATTAACTAATTAAATCGCTTAATTTTATCAAATTAACTTCCGCTTATGTGTTGTTTTCCATCAATAATTTACACTTTTTAGCCCTGAATATTTAATATATATTTATTTTTAGCCATCAATAATTACCATATGATAGGTGATTGAGAATAAACTTATTCGTGTTAAGGGTCCACATCATGATCAAATATATATAATTAAATGTCAAGTACAAGATTTATATTTTAATTCTTAATTATTTTTTATAATAATATCACATATATAAGTACAACTGGTTTCAAAAAAAAAAAAATTCTATAATAGAGAAATTATTATAGCATGTGCCTTATGAAATGACTAGCACAAACAATTCTATCAATATGTCTCGGCTAATAATAATAGTGACGAACTTGCAAAGTATAACACTTGAAACCATATATCTTCAAATTATAAGCTTTTATGACTTAAATGTATGAAGATCTAATATTGATAATATCGTAAACCCCGTGTCCAGTGTTGGATACGGGTATAAAATCTAATTAGTTATTAAATCAAGTAAGTTGTACATTAAAAAATCACAGAGAAGCATTATTAGACTTCAAATTGGATAGCATTTCAATTCATCACAGTAGTATAGAGTTGCGTCTAAGTTAAAACTAAATGGATCTCAATGATCATCATCAAAGCTTAGGAGAAGCAAACGAACTATTTGAAGCTCAAGCTCATATATATGGGCATTTTTTTAAGTATGCTACTTCCATGTCACTTGGTTGTGCACTTGAACTAGGCATACCCGATATCATTCATAATCACGAGAAACCAATCACGATTCAAGAACTAGTTTCAAAGCTCAACCTCCCTATCACGAAAACCTTTCATTTGCAACGCCTTATGCGGTTGCTAGTTCACTCCAACTTCTTCTCCATCACCAAGTTTCATGATCAAGAAGACAAGGTCGAAAAACAAGGATACGGTCTCACAGTTTCCTCAAAGTTGTTGCTCAAGAACGCAAGTGAAAATTCTCAAACCCAACCAAACTTATTACCATTTGCTAATCTGATTCTTGATCCCGTTATTGTGACTCCTTGGCAATTCTTAGGGAGGTGGTTTAGGGGAAGTGAATCAACTGTTTTTGAGACGGCTCATGGGACTCCAATTTGGGAGTTTGCTAACAAGAATCCTGGTTTCAATGGGCTTTTCAATGATGCAATGGCAAGTGATTCTAAAATGATGAGCTTGGTGGTTGAAAACTGTAAAGAGATCTTTCAAGGTGTGGATTCATTAGTTGATGTTGGTGGTGGAACCGGGCTCAATGCTAAGATTCTCCTTGAAGCTTTCCCACATATGACTTGCACCGTTTTTGATCTCCCACACGTCGTAGTTGACATGAACGACACAACGAATCTTAAATATGTTGGAGGTGATATGTTTAGCTCCATCCCATCTGCCAATGCTATTTTCTTCAAGGTAGGTAACTATTTGTTATTTACTTTTATTTCATTTCTAGCTCAGCTCTATACATAATAATAATAATAATATGTTTCTAGCTAGGGTGATCAATTGTTAGCTTTAATTTGTAGCACGTTTTCCATAATTGGAGCGATGAGAACGTGCTGAAGATATTAAAAAGGTGTAGAGAAGCTCTCCAATTAGAAGGTGATGATGAGAGGAACAAAGGAAAACTGGTGATCATAGATATGGTGGTAGACGAAAACCATGACAGGCATGAGATAACAAATACCAAGTTGGTTTTCGACATACTGATGATGGTTTTGGTTACAGGAAGAGAAAGAACCGAAGGCGAGTGGGAAAAACTATTTCTGGAAGCTGGATTCAATAGATATAGAATAACTCCAATCTGTGGCTTGAGGTCTCTAATGGAGGTTTTCCCTTAATTAGATAAGTTGTTTACTATTGGAATAAACTAGTGCCTTAAGTCTATGTTTGCAAAGTGATCATGTCTTCTGGATATTCAGTGGTACGGTACTGTTTGTATTTGTTTCGTTTTCTTTCTGAAAATCTGTATACCAGTCTTCTCCTTTTAAGAGTTTAAGACTATCTTTATCTTTATTTATTTATATATACTAAAATATTTATTTATATATACTAAAAGACAACTAAACTCATACCTTATTGATCAATTATAACTCACGATTTTAATAAATTGAAAATTGATGTTGTCACATTTAAATATTTACATGATTTTATTTAATTATTTCTAGCCGTATAGTTTTTAAACAACTTTGGATATGTCTTTCAAACTTAAAAACAATTAAAAATAAGTACATTGTTATCGATATAAGACTTTAAATCCAAATTATAGATCTCCAACAGATATTTAATGATTTACTATTTTTTTATCACAAATTTACCCTTTAATCCAACTTAAATATTGTTATTAATAATTGGAATCAAACTATATTTAGGATACAAATTTTTTTTTATATATAAACTGAATTCTATAAATAAAATACAACACACGAAATCATTGAAAACCCTAAGAACCGGTTTCCACTTTTATTGTTCTTAAGAACCATGACTAACAAAAATAAAATTACATTTTTGAAACAAGGTCAATTGTGTAATCAAAGGTAAGATATTGCTTCTTTGAAAGAGTTTGTATAAAAGAAACTTTGATACACCATCTAGTCTTGATATGATTTAGCATTTAGTATTAAGATTTGAGTATCTCAATTTCTTTTTAAGTATATTTCATATTAATCATTGAAAACCCCACGAACCGGCTTTTACTTTTATTGTTCTTAAGAACCATGACTAACAAAAATAAAATTACATTTTTGGAACAAGGTTAATTGTATAATCAAAACTAAGATATTGCTTTCTTGAAAGAGTTTGTATAAAAAAAACTTTGATACACCATCCAGTCTTGACATAATTTAGCATTCAGTATTAAGATTTGAGTATCTCAATTTCTTTTTAAGTATATTTCATATTTAACGTGTAAATATTTTATTTGTTTTATATACTAATTTTTATATTAATAATATTGTAAACCCCATCTATTTAACACGAGTCTAAAATATAGTGTAATAGTATGCGATAATTATAAGTGTAAAATCTCATTCTTTTATATGGTTTTGGGCCACTTAATAGTCATCAGCTTTTCAGTCCTAATTGAATAGCCCAGATGTCATGTAAATTTTAAAGTTAAGTCAAACACTAAAAAACCATCAGCAATTCGGGCCCAAGTTGAATAGCCCAGATTTCATGTAAACTGACAAGTTTTCGATACCAAAGTAAAAAAACTAAAACCTCATAGTTCGAAATGATCTAATCGTCTGATTATTCCAATTTTCAATTTAGTGAAATCATAATTTATATCAATAAAAGTAATTGTAACAATTAATTAAACATACTACATACCACACTAGAATCCGGACCAGCCTGCTAGGCACACCTCTTTGTTCACGTTAGACACTTCTGCCTTCATAAATCTTAATATATCATTTTCATAAATAATACTATATGTATTAGATGTGTTATCAAATATAGCTTTTAGCTTATACTAGATCTGTTTCAATGGAACAACTGTATCATGGATCAAGATAAAAGAAGAGGTTATGAGTCAAAGTTTTTACTAGATCAAGAATCGTGCAAGATTCAAAGAGCTCACATCAGAAAATTGGTGTGAATTTAGTTTATAAAGACCTTGGAGCATTAGATTTTTTCTTCCTTTGGTGTTCTTATGTAACATTTTGTAATTAGTTAATTATACTGTCATGACTTTCTAGCATCTTGCTAGGTCATATTATTAATATATAATATATAATATTATAATATATATATAGGTTAGGGGTAAAATAAAACAACCATTAACATAAAACAAATAAGATATAATGTGAGTTTGACATGTGTCTTTTATTATTTAATTATATTTTTAATACTTAAAGGTTAGATATGTAAATTTTTTATAAAGGAATGTATCAGCAACCACAATCAATCTTTTACCCTATTTTATGAGCAGCCATCACGACCCCTATCTTTCTTTCTCTTCTCGCGTTTTCATCTTCCACTTTGAGTATAACAAAGGAAACATGTATGTTGTTATTCTATTTACTTCTAACTCCATTTATATATAAAAGAAATTTAAATCTGTTCAACATGTGTTCATAAGCAAAGTTCTTCATTTTTGTTTTTTCAATTTGATGTTATACATAAGTATTATAATTTAAATAAAACTTGTACATCAATGACTACTACACATATTTTTTCAAATAATATTTTTGCATCAATTTTTCCATATTACTTGTGCATCAACATAGTATGTTTATCTATCATCTTTGCGATCATAAGTTGCTATTCATATAATGCGTGTGCATCATTTTGTACATAATACTTAATTACTTGTGCATCAATTCCATATAATATTTATGCATCAATTACATATAAGGTGTTATTCAAATAATATATAGTTGTGCATCATTTTTTACAAAATATTGGTGCATCATTTTTTCCGTTGAATCAATGTGGATCAATATATACAAAATGATATTTGTAAGGTTTGTAAAAAATAACGAGTTCTTATATTTTTGTGCATCAAATTTCATATGGTTTGTCCCGAATGTACTAATAACTTTATGTATCAGCGATGTTTAAAAACAAACTGTTAGTTAAAAAAAATATTATATCAAAATGATGCATTGTGACTCTCTAACTAATTATGATACACATGAGACATGAATATTAAAATGGTGCATCATGATTTATTTAAGTGGATTAGTAATTAATAAATTATATGAATGGCACGTATGACAAACTAATTAATAAGTCTGATAACAAAAACTAAAATGTATTTTAAAAGTTGATATTAAATATTAAATAATTAAACTTACGAATGAGTTAAGGAAGCTGAAAACGTGGACAGTAGTTATGAAAATTTCATGCCATTGAACTTTCAAGTATCAACAAAAATGTCATCATTAAATATATCCTTGGATCTAATCTTGGATGGAAGATCTTACGGCTAGCACATTATTCTTTTTGTTTTAGGTTAATAGTTATCTTATAATAACTAACCTATATATATATATATATATATATATTCTTCTGTCTTTCAAAAAAAAAAAAGCTTATACTAGATCTAATTCGGTGTGGACGTAACTGTTTTACGATATTGTTGTAAATATGGTGTATCAAGAATGAGTTTAAATCGTAAATTTGTTAGCCATGTTTATGTTATTATGTTACATACTAACATACATACACATTTAGAATAAATACAATATTGACTTAGTTGTGATAATCTATCTTGACGAGTTGTTCATAACATATTGTATATCATTGCTTTTTCTTTTTTTGTTTTGTTTTCTAATCATGTCATATAAATTTTACTTTTGTTGAGCGTTAAATAACTTGAATAATCTTCAATAACTTATGAATTCACATTATGTAAATGGAAAAGACTCAAAGGAGTAAATATTTCTTTATCTCGAACCGCTTCTAAATTATATATTCATATAAGCGTGTATTTTGTACTTTCAAATATATATATAATGTCTTATTATGACGAAATTAATCAATCAATTCAATCTAATTACACTAAAATATCTTGTACCTTCCAAATATCATTGTGCAACAACAAAAGTGGAGAAGATCTACGAGTTAATCAGAATGAGCCGAAGCTCATCAAATTGATCATTATTTTTGCGGATCCTGGACTATTTGGCGTTTTATAAACGAGACAGCTTTTGGTGATGATCATCATCAAAGGAACGGCTTGCTATTTGATAGGTAGTTAACTTCTTTCTTTTTTTTTAAAAATTTGGTACTACTTATCTATACTTCTATATCTATACTATATTAATAAACAAATTACTTTCCTCTCTTTTTAACTCTCTACATTTAAAATACCCAAAATACCCTTAATTTTCAACACATTCTTAACTCATACACTAAATCTACATAATATATTCATAAAATATTTTCAACCCATATTTATCCAAACTATCTATCTTCTTTATTCATTAATTTAAATATTTCCACCTATCACTATAATACTTTTAATAAAGTTATTTATAAAAGATACATCCCCTAACCATAAAATAACTACACTGCTATTTACATCAATCACTTTTAGATTAATAACTACATCGTTACCATCACCCCATCAGCACCACCCGTTGTCGCAATCACCGCTGCATTGCGCGGGTCATCTCATCTAGATATAAAAACACTGCCATGACGCGCAAAGAGAGGTTTCAAATTCCGCTTTTATTAATGTAATGATTATTATAAAGATAATATTTGGTTTATTTTTTCTAACAATTTTTCAATGGTCTAATCTTTATCTCCAACTCTACTACATTATAAAGTATTTGTTCTCACCAAATTTTTTTAACTTTTCAACCCTTAGATGAAATTTTATTCACTCATTTTTATCTCTTTCCTCAAATATTAACCACACATTTTTTTCTCATCCATAAATCATTTTATTCCTCTAATTCATTTAAAATCTTTTCTATCAAAAACCATACATCGATAAATTATTAAAATTATATGGGTGTTCTTAAAATTTCATATTATTTCATTGGAGATGTCATTCGATATACTTTCGACGAATTTTTAAATCCGAGAGCAGAGCCCTTATGGCTAAGGTATTTGATCATCATACTCTATGACCTATCACCCCACCATCTCACCACTGCAACACGCGAGTATATTCTCTCGTGTTTTAATTGAAGTATAAAACAACCGTTAAAAGAAACAATATAAGTGGAATGAAGATTCTAAGGAAAGCAAATGTTGCCAAAAAAAAGACCAAAGTCGAAAATCTTTGCTCATATTAAGAACATGCATTAGAATGGGACTTGAACTTTGCATTTTTAGTAAAGTTTTCAACTGTATTCCCCAAATTTTTCATTTTCCATTCTTTTGTTTTACGAGTCTAGTTTCGTATTTATTTACATAAATAAATGAGATTCAAATCATAACATACACACACATGGTAATTAAAATGCTATTTGAACATTACACTCAAATAGCTTGTACTTGTAAAAGTGAATTCTTGTTTTAGCTACACATTTTAAGTGAATGCTTGTACTTATCAGTAGTTGTAGCTTCTCTAATATATATATATATATAGTTGGTTTATAGTTAAGAGTTGGGTACTTTGGTAGGGGTGTAATGTCTTTTTCCACGAGATAACTCGCATATCCTACATATATAATCGTACAGTTATATATGCATGAAGATATGTATTTGGTATTGGGTAGTCTGCGACTCCAACAAATTTCTGAAACATATATATGTACAGTTTTCTATTACACACTAGAGGTATGTTTGGATATTTGAAATATACATTTTCGACTCGGTTAAGACAACGTATGTTAGATTTTTCGCTATTGAATCACGACACGAATCCCGCTTTATTTAAACTAATTTTATTTCACACCTTAGTGCGTGTGTAAGTATGTGTGAGAGAAAGGAAGAGAGGGTGGTCCATGCAGCTCGCGTAAAAGTCGAGGGGTTTTTCTGCAACAATCATAGAACAGGGGGGGTGACCATTGTCCTTTTCTTTTTCTTCTGCCCTCACTTTCCTTTCTGCGCTAATGGACGGTTGTACTCTGACGTACAAGTACACTCCCAACATATATCGTTGTATTATTTGTTTATCTGCTTATGTATCTACCATCTTATATTATGTCATAAGGGTGGAGGGAGGGGCCGATTTTGTTTCATGTCTCAATCATCCCTCCTTTCTCCTCCCCACACTTTCTATTTACTTAATAAAAAAATAATGAAGAAAAGATAAAGAAAAAAAAGAAAGAAAAAGACAAAACAAGGTAGGCATGGAAACCATCACCACCCTCCCCACCCTATAGGTACCAGGGGGTAGGCGCGGTGTGTCAACCGGTACCTATTCGCTCCCCAGGGCGCTTCGCCCACCCTAAGGGCCCTTATTTTGATAAATCCATTTTTTTTAAGAACAGTGAAAAGATCTTAATTTTTATATTAAATCACATGTTTTTATGTTTGTTCACATGTGAAATGTTATAAAAAATATATGTTGCATAAGAAATTTTTTTCCAAAACATTATATATAGTCGTTTGTCACATGTAAACAGAAAATGTGAACAAATTCATTTACAAGTTCACAAAAGACTATTTTGAAGGAGAATTGATAAATCTACAATGATATTTATCCATCTACAACAATGCATGCAATATACAGTTGTACTTTGCACAATAAAATTTGAACATTTGTTGTAGATGGTAAAATTTTGTTGTAGATTTATCACTACTCATTTTTGAAGGTTTCTTCAAAAAGTTTCTTCTACAACATACATTTTTATATCATTTCACATATGAATGATGGAAAAAAAACATGTAAACAAATATATAATTTAAGACTTCTCATGGTTCGTACGGAAAATGGTTCTCAAAATAAAGAAACTCTTATAATATATAGTTTTGTTGATTTTGTACCGTGATGAGAGATTCCAACAAGGAGGATATATTTTGGATAAAACCTTTTTCATATTATTATACACGAGAACGGTACTCGCACATTGCGATGGTGATAGAGGTGATAGCGGGGTGGTGATGTAATGGCAGCGGCGGCGATGGCGATGATAGGGAGATTTACATGACGGGCTCCACCCTTAGCTGTACGGGATCCGTCGTCGAATTTAAAAATTCGTCGAAAGTATATCGAATGACCACTCTAATAAAAGAGCATGCAATTTTAAAAACACTCATATATTTTTATAATTTATCGATGTACGGTTTTTGAGATAAAAGGTTTTAAATGAATTAGAATAATATAATGATTTATGAAGGAGAGAAAAAAATGATTGGTTGAGATTTGAGGAGAGAGAAAGGGTACTATAGTTATTTTAGGTAAATATATAATGGATAGAATGGGCATTTTGATAAATTACTTAAAATAAATATTGAAAATTTAAGTTCAATGTTGAAAATTTAGGAGAAATCTGCTTTATAATCTATAATATAACTAAAAGAGGGGACTGGGGTACACTTGGCACCCTAACCCCCTTCCTTTAACCTAATACTCTCTCCTTATAAATCCTATATTTTTTTAATATTTATTTAATAAAAAATGACTTACCTATAATAAAAAAATCTTATAAAAAATTATTATTATTATTATTATTATTGAACGGCGGGTGGACAGATCATTCCATCGAGCTGAGCAGTGACATCCAAACGGGCAGTATGCTCAGGGTTCGAGGCGCCTTACACCGCTGGTACCCCCAATGGGAGCCCATATTACGCTAAAGAAGTAAATGTCCGAGGTCAATGGAGAATACAAGATTCGATCCCATGACTTCCAAACCAATATCCACTCTCGCCAAGATACCCAGAAGGTACCCCAACTGACCACTGCGCCATAAGCTAGGTGGTTATATTATTATTATTATTATTATTATTATATAAACCTTTATACGGAGTTAATTTTTATATGTTTCTTGTTTAGCTTTCGTATTGATTAAGTTGTGATATTAGTCCTACATTTTTTGTTTCTCTTTTGATTTAACTAAAGTTGGGGAAAAAAAAAAGTAAACCGAAATCAATATTTATATGGAGTTAATTTTCATGTGTTTCTTCTTTAGCTTTCATATTGATTAAATTTTGATACTGGTCATACACTTTTGTTTTCCTTTTTTATTTAACTAAAGTTGGAAAAAAAATTAAACTGAAATCAATATTTATATGGAGTTAATTTTCA